>NC_092247.1:1749560-1827060 GCF_036320965.1 Panulirus ornatus | reverse complement strand
TTGCATCGATCGATTCTTGGTCTATTGAACACGTCCTCATCCATCATGGATGCAGGACGTGTCTGCTGGCGCTCTCTGGTGCCTAGGGTTAATAGCCTGCTGATCTGTTGTCCTCACCACTTTTCATCCACTGACGCAACAGACACCACTGCAGTGTATACAATGTGTTAATTGTGAACTGTATCTAGTTTTCTTGAAGGATGGTAAGCGAAAGCATGAGTCAAAGTGAACGGTGTATGGTAACAGTGACAGGGACGTGATGCTAATGTTTTCCTGAGACTAAAATGTATTCCCTCAACCTTGGGCAAGGCCGTCATGTTCGAGAGTCGTTTAAAGTCACTTCCACAAAGACCACATGATCCTACAACTATCAAGCCTTATCAATGATTAGAAGTTGATCTGCTGTAGGTCGGACTATGGACGCTGCTCTTATCGAATGTCACATTATCATCTGACCAAGATGAGTGAGCTCATCACCTGCACTCAGGTCAGTTAAGTCTGATCTGATGGCCATCATAGAGGCTTTGCAGAGTGTTCAATGAGACAAGCTATATGAGAGCTGTGCTTCATATGATCCACGTACCAGTAAGTGTAGGTGGGAGCTTAATACTGTTCTGCCTCGAGGAGATATGTCTTATGGAGTTTTGGCCGTCCCTTTAGGTGCTGAAATTCTTTTCCATTTGCTGGTTTCGCGTCGTACTGGACACCCATCCCAGTGAGTAACCCCGTCCAAGCTTCAACATGTGTTAGATCATCCACCTTATTCCTCCTACGGAGGTATACAAGTGGACGATCTTAGCAATACTTCAGATCATGTCATGGTGAAGTTTCCTCTCCTGAACCTAGTTACTGCTCTGTGGGGATTTCAGCGACACCGACGCCACGTCCTTACAAGAACAGCGACTTATCATCACTCTCCTCTCAGCACCTGAACGGCAGCGTCTATGATGTATTGTGGCATCACATTGGACCCATGTCGACCACGTCTACCAACAAGGCTCACGAGTGACAGACCTGCGTTACCCATCACTCAGCTGTCCAGTGGCTCAACCCCCAGCCTTGAGGAAGTGTAAGTGTCCTAATATGAACTTATCTACAAGGCTGGTCTCTTACACATTGACCACAGGGCACTACGTCATCTTCACGTCATCGACACAACATTACCACGTCATGAATTACGAACTCCGTTTACCACGTCACAGGCACAGTGCAATTACGTTATGAATCACGAGTTCCCACAGGATGACGAGGGAGTTGCCGAACTTGAGGCATGTATGGGGCCAGGTGCCTGCTGCCTCTCGCTCGAAGCATACTGTTCTTCGCTCTGAACTTGATCTCTTGTGAGTGTTAGCGAAAGCTGTGAAAACGGTAAAGAACCAAGAGAGAGAATTATACCAGCTTACAACCCCGGTGGTAAAGCACCCAGGGCTGTGTACCTTGACAATTATCCAGCACGAACAACAGAGTGCCGGAGCTACACAGAGCAAACCTCGGAGCGACGCTGCTGCACGCCAAACACATGATCCATTAGTGGGAGTTGTAGCACACTAAGGACCTTACACACTCATGGTCATATGTGGCTAGCAGACTGAGCTGAGACTAATGTGTCGCTTCTGATCCTTTTATGACTACGGGAATGATGCTGTTTTTTAATGTTTCATCACCAGTGTTACTAATGATATATGAAGCATATTCTGAAAGGACATTGATGCAAAGTTTCCGAAAAGTATGTACTATGTTGTCGTTCTCTTCAATAGTCCTTTGGTTGATGAAATTCAGTAATCTTAAGATCTTAAGATCACAGGTTAAACACCTGTGATTACCTTAGTTCTTTGATATTGGCCACATGGCACGTGTGCTGCTGGTGTAAGCCATATGCAAATTCGTCGTCACTCATACATTTCTCTTGTTGGGTAACAAATGTTGACTAACGTCTAAGTCCAAAACCAGTCGTTTATGCTCTTATCATTTGACCAGCAACGTATTTTCTGTCATTGCACTAAACACTAACTGTTCTTCACTGTTCATTGCACTAACCTCTAACTGTTCTTCACTGTTCATTGCACTAACCACTAACTGCTCTTCACTGTTCATTGCACTAACCTCTAACTGTTCTTCACTGTTCATTGCACTAACCAGTAACTGTTCTTCACTGTTCATTGCACTAACCACTAACTGTTCTTCACTGTTCATTGCACTAACCACTAACTGTTCTTCACTGTTCATTGCACTAACCACTAACTGTTCTTCACTGTTCATTGCACTAACCACTAACTGTTCTTCACTGTTCATTGCACTCACCTTTTCTCAAAAATTTCCTTTCCCTCAAAATCTTCGCTCTTGAAATATTCGTATTTCTCTTCATTATTGCAGGTGCCCAGCTTCCAGCGTCTCAGGTTAATCATATACAATACAACATCCATATTATCTTACCCAACACGATTTCTTTTTTCTCAAGTCCTTATCTCGTGTCATGGCTCAGGTCAACACGGGTCATCCCTACAGTTCATGCTGCGGGTCACCACCACAGGTCACGCCTGAGTTCATCGCAGGTCATTGGAAACGTCATCATAGGTCATGCTGCAGGTCAACCACGGGTCATACTAAAAGCCACCATAACAAGCGTCCATGTAGGGCAACGTAGGTTTCCATTAATACCATCACAAGGCGCTACAAGTCATGTCACAGGTCATCATACAAACTACCACAAGTCTTACTGTAGGACATCACAAGGTCACACTGTTGATGCTACGAATATTTTTGCCCCAGGTCACCACGGGTCACCGAACAAGTCCAAACAAACCATGCTGCAGTTCATCAGGTCATTATCCTATAAACCATCGCGTTAATGGTGCATGTCAACCAAAAACATATCTCTACTTAGTCACATAACTACAAGGTATACATCTAACTAGCAATTAGACTTACTATGTATCTATAATAGTATCTAAGAGGCTAATATTCTATCAACCTCTTTGTTTAAGCTAAATTACAACCTTCCTTCTTGCCTCACTCCCTAATTACCTTCCTACAAATTGTTTTACTTTCCATTACAAACAGCACCACTATTTACCTATGACGCAGACAGGCCTGGCTGGGGTTTTTTTTTGGTGCTTTAAATCTGTCGACTGCTAGGGATATTAAGGCAGCTAACGTCAATTTGCTTGTACAATCACCACCTCCTTCTAGCAGTGACGGTAATTCTTAAAACATACACATGAATGTCCAACATACATGATCCATGACCATCCTCCGTCTCTAACATACCTAAAACCATTCGTATCTAGTTTCCTCTCCATCTCTATTCCTGCATGATCTCCCACACAAGACCAAGGTCAGAAGAAATGGAGAATGATACGTTGATGGTCGTTATCATAATCATTATATGATTACGTCAACAGCTTATGTAAGAGTCAATATCCATATTTACGTTGGAGGTTCCGGTTATAGACAAAAGTCCACATGAAGGCCGTACCTATATGAAAACATAGAGGCTAATGAAAGGGAAAAAGAAGTGACGAGGAAAAGTTTCTTTACTAATTCTGGAGGAAGTGAAAAACTTGCCTTTAAAATGTACAGACTAATATCAATACATCCATAGAGTTGGAGTCTACAAAGCTAAAAAACTATATTTCACTGAAGAAGAGAGGGAAAAATAATAGTTGCGTCCCTGTTTTTAATCCTCATCAACTACTGAAGAGATAGACTGACTCTGGGAGGGTCTATTATTTTTCCCAGGCATTTCCGATATTTTGTTTTTTATATTTTTTTTCGCTGTGGCTTACGGCAGTTATCTTTGTTTATCCAGACGTCGGCCAATGAAGTTCATTATCGGAGTGTTGATGAGGGTCATATGTCATCCACCACTACTCTTCACGTCTCACATCCTCTGCCCCCCCGAGAGATCGAGCTGATACGAGGGAAAGAAAATTTAAGATTCATTTTGAAAAATGACTTAAAAAATAAGAACAACTTCTCGTAGATTATCAATTAGTATAAGTTGGTAAATATATGTATATACCCATGGATGTTTTCACATGATAATATTCCATTTTTATTTATTAGAAACATTCTAAATATTGGCATCGTCAGCGGGCATCGAAGTCCTTGCTACTCAGTGCATGTTTCATTATTGAAACTCAAGACGAACCATCATTGGTTCCCTCACATGGGACAAGCAGATAACAGGAGACCTGATGATCCATGAGGAGGTCATATCTGGACACAATCTTAGTTGTGGTATAACCAAGGGAGTAAAGCAAGAGGCATTGGTGAAGGCTAGGAACTATTTACCCTCTTTGCCCATCACAAGTTGAGGTTTGTCTATTGTGTCACTGAGGAAAGAGACAATCCAGTTCTTGGACTTGGAGATTGACCGATGGAATTACCTCTGAAGTTGAATGAAGTCATTGATGAGGGAACGGTGTTCTCAAGCTGGCAAGAACCATGTGTGACACAATATGTACTGACTTTTTTATGACAAGTGTTCAAGGGATTGGCAGATGTCTTTGCTGAAGAGATGCCCTGAAAGAAAGAAAAAAAAAGATGTAAAACAAAGATTAAAGTATGGCTGAGAAATCATGTAGAGACAAAAGAAAAAAGGGATGGATACGTGAGGGATGAAAAGAAAATGATATCAAGCCTAACCCAGAAAATTGTTGCAAATGAAACATGAACACGCAGTCCTGACTCGGAGGGTGTAAGATGGTTCCGGCCATCACTTCAGCACTCTTAAGTGAGGGTTGTACTTCCCCGGGTGGCTGCTGTCTGCAATCTATACTAGATACAAGCTACTTTTGCCCTACTCTCACCAAAGATCGAAACTAGATTTTCATGATACCATTTCTTAAACAAATCAAGCTTTAAACTGAAGATTTTTTCGTTACTTCTTCCCTGGAGAGAGAAAAAGAGTTGGCACATTATTTGTATTATATCTTGGTTGAAAAGTTCAGGCAAGATTCACATAGGTTACCGAGATTGTGGTTGAAATTTATGTTGAGATTCTCACGTATTTGTTACGTCAACTCTGTCTGTGTCTTGAGTCAACCAAACAGCAGTCTTCGTGTCAGAGGGTTGGTTCAAAATCAACCACATTTGTATATATGTTCACAAGGCATCAGTGCCACTCCTACTCCAGCCCTTAAGCTTGATCTCCATTTTCAGATATCCTCGATACAAGGTGGGACTCGTTTTACAAATCCATCAAATCCGAATCCGGATTTTCGATTTAGGCGCCTCTTAGCTTTTTTCATATCAAAGATTAAGAATTTCTCCCTCAAGTTGAGCGTTGTACTTATTAATCACAATAGTCTTATAACAGGAAAATAAGTAAAAGAACTATTCAACAAAAGCGTTGTTTGCTTTTAAGAGCAGATAGATCATAAGTACAGGTGCCACACCTCTTCTGCTCTCAGGGCGATACAACATATTTCCCTGGAGTCATACGTTATCTATTTTTACCCACGACCACAACAGTACGCTCACCTGGGGTCAGTTCATTAGACGAGCATCAGCTAACAAACGTGCACAATAGATTTAGCAGATATGATTTTGTGTACAACGATTACCAATACCGGCTCGAATCAGGCTACCAGAAGTAGTGTCTTACCTCTACTTGGTACGAAAAAAACGTACATAACTTTTTGGAATGCACTCATGTTGTTCAGCCACCGAACATGCACGTATATGTGTCATCTACGAAGCTGTATCTTCGATGGACGTGGTTTCCAGCCGGAGAAACTGGCTGCCGCTGGTAAGTGGTAGCTGAACTTTACGTGTCATTGCTGGGCCCTCTTGGCTGCACAACAGGCACATAAAATCTCACAGTATGGGTCATAAAACCAGGCAGGGACACGGGCTGTGCTCATGTACGCTTACAACGCAGCTGAAGTTAATGGGCCTTGTTGCATGAATTTATGTAGTGTATATCAGCTGTAAAAGACTTTCTTTTCCCTCTTACTATATATATGTGATGAGGATCTATCTGAAAGTCTGTGTCATTGGTGGAAGTAGACAGCGGACACCACACAACATTATTAATCACCGCTTATTAGACTCATGAAATTTTGCAGCAAAAAGATTTCTGAAGTGTTTGACTGCGGAAACTTTAATCAATATCATCTATAGTTCTCATTAAAGTAGGTGTATTTAGCTATCAGTGATAAGGATTTGATAATAGTTATATTATCATGATTATGCAGGCTAATTGATACGACATTATGGTGGCGAGACACCCTGATTAACGAACTACAATCAATAATAATTTTTCATTGCTACTGGAAATGATTTAATTGCCTAAATGCATGACGTTAATCGACACTTTTCCCTAAAGTCGCTCTGATTGCTTGTCCCCACATGATAACAGAAGACTCTCTGGGAGAAATGATGTTGGTAACCAATGCTTTAGTCGAAATTCTGAGCCATGCTGATAGGAAAGCATACACACTGCACTTATGCACAAGCAGACATTATATTCTATTTTGTAATCTGTATCATGAAAGCTTTTCCTTCACCATATATAACATTCATATGATGACCAACGGTAATATGAGATGAGCCAACCATGTAGGCTTTCGTATGGTAGACCCACATGAATGTAAGTCAAACATGAAATCCATCCAAGTTTGATCGATACTGGCATCGCACTGATCCAATTTGGAAGGAAGCTCCAGTTGCATTAATGCAAGTTAGATCGAGAGCTTAGGTCGCAGTGATCCACGTCTGTGGCAGCCTAACGTGTAGCAGTAATCTGAGCATGAGTATACAACAAGTTTGTCATAATCCTGCGTTACATTACCCACCCTGAGCCAGGTGCACAACGCATTATTCTTAATTTGTGTGAAGTTAATATGCCATTAATCCACGATGTTGTTAGGAATACATTAATCTAAGTTACTCACAGTCCATCAACTGAAGCCCGGAATTTGGCTCTTCAGTATCATTCGAGGTGTTCAAGTTTCTGAGATCTTGATAACTCATATCAAACGTCAGATAAACTTTATGTCTTGTCTGTCGTTGGCCTCCCAGTCAATCTAACTTACCTCTCTGTTGTCCCTGTACTCTCTGCTTTCTTCAGCTTCCTTCATTGTTTTCCCTCTCTTTATTAAGCGATTTCTTGATTTCATTTCATTTCGCTCTCGTCATGCATCCTGCTGGAGGTAATTCTTCAGCATTCCGGTTCCAAAGTTTCTTGACCTATCTTGTGTCTGCCACTCTCTGCACATAGCCCTACCACCTAAGCTTTTCTTTTCATTTATGTCTGATACGGACTTGACGCTGAAACATCTTCAATTTGGTGTTCCTTCTTTCATCCGTTCTTGTCCTTCTCTCATTAGTCTCAGAACTCGCATTTCCATAGCTTGGGTCTATTATTTTATCTGGGTGGTCAGTAATTCATATACCATAATGGGTCGTAGAATGGTGGTATATATATATATATATATATATATATATATATATATATATATATATATATATATATATATATATATATATATATATATATATATATATATATATATATATATATCATTGTTTTGTATTCCAGTGGGACATTTTCATTTTTCATGACAGGGTAAACCATGATAAAACTGGCTCTTTCATAACTTATTTTCCGTATGTGATTTTAATCGGTGATCTGTTACTCGTTCATACACCTTTCCCACAAGAGAAATAATGGAAATCCTCTGCATTTTCCTGTCTTTCTTTTCATCTTTCTTATTAACTGAACAGATACTTGTTTTTTACCTGAATGATGGTGTTTTTTTTCTTGTTTCCATATAGTTTTGAATATGTTTAAACCCTTTTATTGCATTTGAACGGACTTCTTAAATGCTTCCACTGGTATAACTTCATTCCATCAAGCTCTGGTGTCTCGTTTTTGTTCCTTATTTCTCTTCGACCGCCACTTGAGCAATGTTATACAGTGTCTTTAAGGTAACTCCAGTCATCAGCATTATCTTCCTTTCGTATATCAGTTCGTCCAGATGACTCAAAACTTATTTTGGTCTTAAGTCTTACGTTTACGTTTTTCATTCTTGAAATTTTCTCGTATGAATCATTTCTGCTTCCGCTTCACTCTCTAGTTTTTGGTTATAGTAAGTTAGTTTAGCTCGTATGGTTTGATTTTACAGCTCATATTTCATAAATTGCTCATTATTCATCCCCTTATGTTGTTTATATATACATTTTCTTTATTTGTTTATGGTGTCAGCATCAAAGCCACCACAGTGTTGACCAGAATTAGTGCTCTGGTCTGTGAGCATATGGTCCTTACCCAGTGGCCTTCCTTCGTTCCTACTCAAATTCCCAATACGTCTGAGTTTCTTTTTCTTTCATAAAATCTGTCACTTTTTCTTTTCCTCTTATTGTTAACAAATTAAAGAGAGTTATCTTAAAGACATTTCTTTTTCCTGATGCAAATCCAGGCTCATATATAGGTCAGGTCATCACCTGGCTAACCGTTCTGTTCCGAGCGTAGGTTTGTATATCATGAGCACAATGTGTCCACTAGCTCAGGCTGCACGATTTCTCTGTTGGCACAAAAAACCAAATTAAAACCTACGTTTTTCATGAACAGCCATCAAAAGGAATCCAACAATGTTTCTTTTTTTCCGTTCGAGACTCCACTCACGCAGAATATTTCACACCAAAGATAGGGCTTAATTGAAATACAAAGAGGAAAAATAAAAGGGAAAGAGAAGGGGACAAGGAAATGTAGTCAACGAATTTCGGTGGAAGTGAAAAGCCTGTTTTTTAGAAAGTGTCAGTTCATAGTTATTGGGAAAGACGAGACAGTAAAGAGTTCCAAAGTTTCGAGGTGTAGGGAAAGAAACAGTTATCAAAATAGCCCACACTTTAGTTGCCAACGGCCACACAATAATCATGTGACGCAGCAGCTTGTCGAATACTACATGGGCACACAAGCACACAAGCATCCAGCTGTTAGGAGCAAAGACCAAAGTAATATCCGTAGAAAAGGGAAAGTGAACCAACATTGCAGCGTGAGGCAAGTGGGTCAAGCTTGGAAGTTGGCCTGGAAGAGTTGATGAGTCGAACCGCTTTTGACTCAACATTGTCAACTAAGGACGCATAACTAGAACCACCTCAGGTTTGAGAGCAGTAAACGAAGCAAATGTTCGAAAGAAGAGAGGTTAGTTGACTAATACACATCTGGACCCTCAAATAACATACATTTTTGAGATTTTTCTTACAACTTCACACTTTGAGTAAAGGCGCATCATTATATCTACCTTAACTTTGAATTTCTCACACCACATAAATAGGATTAGATATCAGAAACTTCAGGATCGTAGTAATCATCAGCATCAGATCCATTTTCACTTGGCAACTCCATGTCACAATCCTTCCATCACTCTTGTTCTCACAGGGTTTCAACTTATATTTATCTGAACATATCTGGTCAGACATCACACGAGGACAGTGAAGTGATATTCAGGATATTCCTGTATTTACAAGAGAATATCTATACAACAGCGTCAGGTGCTGAAGTGCCTTCCATGCAGCTAATGAACAATACCCTGACATAATATTCTCAGATAAATTTCCATTCATGTCGTGCAGGGATCCATGTGTTATTGGATCATTCATCAAGCGTTTCCAAGCGGCAGCCTGATAATGTGCAGGTTGTGAGTGTTTGTATAGTCAGTCAGTACAAGGAGGCAGTTGGCATGACCATGTCTCTCTCCCTCCCTGATGCAGAACACATGGTATCTGGTGTTCACCTGCAGAACAGTCAAGACTGGGTTGGTATGGCTGACACTGGCCAGCCAGGGGTCTGCGTGGCCAGCACAGGCTGGCAATTGATGTCAAAGGTTAACACTAACCATTGCTGTCAAGCCAGGGTCACCATGACCCATCGTTGGCGCAGAGCAGCGTGCCACGCCTCTACAAGTAAACCTATATCGTAGACTTCTGCCTGGGTTTACAGGACGCACTAAGGTTCAGTGTTGATAGTCGTGAACTTCGTAGTGTACCAACTTTAGCACAGTTTTCTGGAGACTACGTGGGTACACCATTTAGCTGGTTGAACATTGGTAAAGACGTAGATTCTGGAGATGATGTGTGTCACTGTGAACAACATCTTACCATGGGGGAAGCACGAAGCAATGGATGGAACAGAATGACTGGTATGACGTACGTATATTATGTAGTCCAGAATAAACATTCATTCATCGGGATAATTTTTCAGAGGCAAGAGTAATAGTTCTTGTACTATATGTCCTAAGACACTGAACATAATATACGTACATCACCAGGTCAACAGTACACCTCACTCTTCTCAGCAAGCTATCTTGGTATGTTCCTCCAACCATCCTCCTTCACGTACTACATCACTCAGACTCACAACTCTCCCACCTGTCTGCTGATTCCTTAACCTCAGGGCGCAACAGATCTGACTAGAACCTTAACCACAGTGCATGTTGTGTGTATAGATTTGTTAGTGTTGCTGAATGTATATATATACTTACGTGCGGGCCCACCCGGGTTCGATTGCTGGGATCGAGAATGGGCTCACAGTCGTTCCAACTTTTCATCCTCCCCTTGGGACTTGTCTATGAATTACCTACCTGGCTGGTGTATATATATATATATATATATATATATATATATATATATATATATATAGAGAGAGAGAGAGAGAGAGAGAGAGAGAGAGAGAGAGAGAGAGAGAGAGAGAGAGAGAGAGAGAGAGGGGTAGGGATAATCATGCACTTCCTGCTCTGTTCTTGTGGGGGAAAAAAGGCCTTTTTTTTTTAACCAGCTCATAAAGCCCTTGAACGATAAGCTTCCCTCTGGCCTCGCCGGCAGGAGGCAGGGGGCTGCCGGCCGTGCATGCAAGCGAGCAACAATTTGTAATGAATCAATTCATCGCCACCAGAACTGCCCGAGCCAACGACCGCTTCCTCGCCGTAGGAATTTTTGTCCCTTGATTACGTGAAGGAAATGGAGCAGGAGGCTGCTTACCCCTTCCCTCCCTATGATGTCCATTGTGTCCTCACGTTCCAGTGGCATGACTGAGCTGGCCATGGGCGCCAGCCAGAGGTTCTCTTGACCTCAAGGAACTAGTTAACTGATGTAGGAATCACCGAAGGACATATTATCCCTCTATGACGTGGACACACCCTCAGACGCAAATCATGCCCTGCATTTGAGGGATCAAATGCTTTTTCGTAGATATCATTCATAAAAGATAAAAACAAATTCTGTGGTTTAAATAGAGCACTTTTAATGAATTAATATGAAACGTGTTTTACACTATCACGGAAATCACTTTTAATAGACATTCAAAATTAATTTGAATACTGTGATGATGGAAATCACTCAGTGCACATATCACACGTAGCATATTAATTCATATATTTTTTTTTTCAATACACATTATGTTATTCGCATGCAGACATTTATGTTCAACTATTCAGGGGATTTCAGTTGGGTTTATACCACTACATTCTAGTTCTTTTTTTAAGATTTCTTTTCAAATGGTACCATTCTGTTAAGACTGCTCACACTAGGCGTTATGAATCTAACAACATTGAAGTACAACAGACAGTGCATGTGTTATAGTGTCAATGTATGATGAAAGGACACGAACACACATATACATGCCCCGACCTCAGCATCCCAACTATGAACACAAACTTCACCTTTGTATCGGTGTAGAAAACGTGAATTTAACTGGTCTCTTTTGATACTACATCGCTGTATATTATTGTATATTTTTCATTTTTCTATTTGATCAGCCAAAGGCTGTTATCGGTTGAATATACAATCAGTTATTATCATTATCATTACTATCTATTATCACTGTCTTATCATCTATCATTATTATCATTACCATTATTATTCTTATCATTATTGTGTTTATTCTATCATTATTATTACTATTATCATTATTGTCGTTTATAAGCCATGGTCCTACAATGAAGACACAACATGTAATATGTTTTTTATAACCTTACTTATCTTAATTCACTCTTTCTTCTTCTTTCTGGAGCAAAATCTTATAGTCTCGTGAGCAATTTTGTGGTACTCATCAGACAAACTCATGTTTTAAGAGGTCTGTTTACGAGCCATGAACTACGAAGCTTCCACAAGTTTTTCCAAAAAATGTTACAGGATTTTTCAGAGCCCCTAGAAGGATGCTGTCTGAACTGGTGGACTTTCGGCTGAACCTCTGTTGAGAAACAGTGATCAACACACCTGTTTGACGAAGGTAATGAATGTAGGTAAGTAACTGGTAACCTCTCATCCCTACCTGTGAAACGAGGAGCGAATCTCGTGAGTCATGTCTGGTCAAGTGTTGTGTGAGAGATGGATCGATTGTGTGTTTGCAGACTGAAAGAAAGCCAGCTGCTCAAATGTGGGTGAGGTTGAAAGATGAGAGAGCTCATTGGGCCCAAGGAGTGACACTTGACAGCTACTCAAGTTCTGGTTTTACTACTGGGGGCTTTTCATTAAACCTTCCAAGAGCAAGGCGGGATGTTTCGGTGATATATTCTTCCTGTGTCTGTAGCTGGCCTACCAGCTGCTACGTGAGAGAGAGAGAGAGAGAGAGAGAGAGAGAGAGAGAGAGAGAGAGAGAGAGAGAGAATCACTATGCCATCAGTATTTACATAATGTGTGAGACATGAAAGCTTCCTTGGTGGGTGGAGACAAAGGATACTTCCCTCATCCCTTCACAAGCCCGTCTGGGAACACACGGGACGTATCCGCTGGGCAACAAAGGCGTTATTAACCCTTCAGTACACCAGTGGCCACTTCCATTACGGATTCATGAAATCGGATGGTATGAATGGTATGTATGATCAACATAGGTGTATATCCAGACCTCCATTTAGGATCAAAGTAACCTGACATTAGGGGATCATATCACTCTCATAAACATATTGATTTCTGATAATTAGGACGTTTGTGTTTACCTTTGATAAATGTATTATAAAAGCTGCAGCTGTCACGCTTGGAAACCATCCGTTGACGAGGTGTTGAGCTGCTGACCAACCAGCAACAGACCAGCCAGCACGGGCCAATCAGCTCGGACCAGCCAGCACGGGCCAATCAGCACAGACCAGCAAGCACGGCCCAGTCAGCACGGACCAACCAGCACGGACTACGAACCAGTAGAAGGCGTACTGTATCTCATAAAGTGTACTATGAGTTGGTTAGGCCATGTTCCCTCCAAAACGCCAACTCTGTGCGAGTAAAACTGATAATGATGTACATTTTTCTTCTTTGTTTGATTACGGTGACATTGTGTTAAGGAAAACAACGATGTATGTGATAAGCGTGTTGTCATTTTTTTTTTTCTTTTTCCTTCTCTTTATTTCATATTAGTGAGTTAACGTTTAGTGAAAATCGTCTGTCCGAAATCAAGCTGCTGGACGTGTCAAAGCGAACGAACATAAGTGAAACAGAGATGTATAGATGGCGCCACTGTCCATCGTTATAAATGACTACGTACGGTTGACAAAGATGCCTTTGTAATGCTATGGTTCCATGGCGGGGCTGGAAGCTGCTACGTGCAATAATAATATTTTATCACGACTGTAAAGTGTGTGCGTGTGTGTGTGTGTGTGAATATGACCAGTGTCCTGAGGACTTACACTCTCGTCTCTACGTTTCCCTATATCGCTGCCGCTTCTGTGGAGCGAGAATGAGTCTGATACTCATAACATGAGATGGAAAATGAATAGACTTTGTAGAAGAAGAGGATACAAACGCCCAGCACTCCCTCAGGCCTTCAACATACGAGTATAAGAGCATCAGATGTGCTAACCTGATCCTCTCTTCCTGATGTAGGAGGATCAGTAACCCAGGAAGACCCGTATCTAACTTCTGTATACGAAATTCATATTAGTGTTTAGGTTACGTAGCGCCACAATACTCTCACATATATATATAGGAATTCTTGATCTTATGTGAATTATCATTATTATCATTATAAATAATATCATTACTATCATTATGATTATTATGATGTGCTATTATTATCATTACTATCATTATGATTATCATGATGTGCTATTATCATTACTATCATTATCATTATTATCATCATAAGTACTATTATTCTTACTATCATTATAAGTACTATTCAACAGAATAAACTGTTCACTTGATTCATACTATAGAATGTTGTCAGATGTTGACTATTCAGTGAACAGCTGACAAGAACGTAGCACAACTTTCCCTTCGTAAAACTTACACAGATTCACTGGTGTGTTTAGGGTAAAGTCAAATTGATCTAATGTGTCCAGTTACCATGTAAGAACCAACTACATCCTTACCCTAACTGAGCAATACACTATATTAGAGTCTTTAAAGTATAAGTGAGCTGGCAGATTACGTGAGGAAAATGAAATGAAAGATGATTTACGTACGAGAGTCATACCTTCATCCAATGTATGGCTTTATCCAACCACTATCTCACCCATTCACAGCAATTTCCACCTATTTCTCTCCTCTTTCAACAATTCATTAAGCTTTATCCCACCAGTAACATTTCACCCACTTCTTTCAGTAACATAAGCCATTTTATAGTAATATAATTCTAACTGCCTTATAACAAAATATACATATTTCACCCACATATATTTTCCTATATAGAATTTCTCGCTACTGTTGCATTTAATATATTTTTTTTTCTCTCTTGTACATGCAACATGTTAAATGCGTTCTTTCCACCTCGAAATACTCACAATATTTTTCTTCTTTAGTATCGTATCTTTATTGGTACGCATGATGACAGAATGGGGGTCTGTGTGTTGGTGATGGAAATGTTATGAAATTTTAGAACCTGATGAGGTGGATTGTCTCAGTGAAACATAAAGTGTAGAAACTATTGAAAAATACAAATGCTATATATATATATATATATAGTGTCCTGGACTCACTGAGAGCTCGCCACAGCATGGCATCAGTCCCCCTGGGAGCAGGTGAGACTCACGTGAATCATAAAATCCAATCATCTGCCTGAGTATGGACCAGAGAGCGACCCAGGAGGAACTAAATGTAAAATCTTGATTCTTCTTAACGTTCATCATTATTCGCATATCATTAGTCGTGGTTTGAAGAAGATATGTTTCGTTTGTCTTGTGATTATCTATATATAATCTTTTGTAAGGTTTTTCTCCAGCAGCACAAACAAGTATGCCAGATACACTCACACACACACACACACACACACACACATAATATATATATATATATATATATATATATATATATATATATATATATATATATATATATATATATATATATATATATATATAATATATTTATAATAGTACAGGAGAAGTTATATTGACAATATCAAAAGTAATCAAAAACATTGAAAACTATTGATTTTGTGTTTCCATTCCGGTTTCATCACAAAAACCCTGACAACATCATTAATCCGGATCTATTTCACATTCACAGTCGACAAAAATTTCAGCAGACTCTCTGAACTGGAAAGAAGAATATAGATTCTTCTTTCCGAAATATTGCGGTAAGTCGCTGGCATATATTTCTTTTGCTGAACTTGTGAAGTCATTGAAACATTTCGTACCCAATGAGGCTCAAGAGCTCCCACACCCTCAGGGATTAGGGATGATCGTCGAGTCGTCCCACAGAGCTGCTGTATTTCCGTACTGAGCCTCGGGTACACCACAGGAGATACAGCCTCTCACAGAACTACCATTACAATACGTATCTTTCTTATCTATCAATTCGTTCAGGTCTGAATACCGAATGATATAATCTTGCTACTATAATCATTCGTGCTGTTCCCTAAGTTCATGTGTTACTCCTCCTCATTTGCCTATGTGCCACTTGCGTGGAATTAGCCAACTATAATGAATTTTATTTCCTTTGAGGATATTTTCTTTCAGCGAATTTAACACCGTCCGTACATCGGCAGAGTAAAGGGCTTGTGAGTACGACATTACCTGGAAGGTGGATACGGCCCTTGCTGGAAGGTGGATACGACCCTACCTGGAAGGTGGATGTGACCCTACCTGGAAGGTAGATACGGCCTTACCTGGAAGGTGGAGACGGCCCTTGCTGGAAGGTGGAGACGGCCCTTGCTGGAAGGTGGAGACGGCCCTTGCTGGAAGGTGGAGACGGCTCTTGCTGGAAGGTAGATACGGCCCTACCTGGAAGGTGCATACGACCCTTCCTGGAAGGTAGAGACGGCCATACCTGGAAGTGATCTTTTCTCAAATCCAATTGAATTGGCGCCATATATATACATCAGTGTCTGTGGCTCTGAATGATATCTTGACCATCGTCGTTCCACATTTTGTGTGGCCTCTGACAATGAGGGGGACACAGAAAGTCACTGTTATGGAGGAACATTGTGGGCAGATATGAGACAACTTCATTCCAGGTTACCAATCAACACCATTATACGTAGATGAAGATCGTGAAGAATTCCAGGGATGTTTGCGCCTATATATATATATATATATATATATATATATATATATATATAGATAGAGAGAGAGAGAGAGAGAGAGAGAGAGAGAGAGAGAGAGAGAGAGAGAGAGAGAGAGAGGAAAAGAGCAATAAAGTGTTACAACATCAAGAATGGGAAGCATTTGTGTGTATATACACGAGAGATGTCTGAGCAGATCGTTGTAACACAGCTCCCACCTCTCCGTGCAACCAGGCGGCATAGAAACAAGCCATTTCTTCCAGTGCTTCGGTCCATCCTTCACCCGCCTCTGCAACTCTCCAATGCATAAAAATCTTCTGTTTTATTCTGAGATTAATGGCAACCCAAAACATTACTATTCCCTAAACTTTTCTTTCCCTTGGTCATATATGTCTGTTTCTGTCTGCCTCTTTGTCTGTATGTATGAACGTATGTATACATGTATGTCTATGTAAGAGTTGTGACTATTAATTTAGTGTCACTGGGAGATTACTTTAGACACGTGTTGCCCCTTCACGTAACTTTGTATATATTTAGTATATATTCACTCCTATCTGTGCATATACATACACACACACACACACACACACACACATACACATACACAAACACATGACGCAGCCCAAGTCAACTTTGTGCGTGTGTGTGTGTGTGTGTGTGTGTGTGTGTGTGTGTGTGTGTGTGTTTATATGCATCCATAACACCACGTATGTACGTAATAAAATCAACTTCAGTTCACACATTCGTTGATACATATGGTGTAACGAGACCTGAAGAAGTGTCACATATAAATGAAAGTAGCAGATAAGAGACTCAAAGTGACCAAAAACCAAGATGATGATACAAACTATCTATAACTGTGTAAACTGAAACCCCTTATACGGCAAAAGTAAACATAGGTACGTAAAGATGAAGCTTTTATTGCTGCAAATAGCGATAAAAAAAAATCTTAAAAAATCTTTATAGATATTTTAGAAGCATTAGTCATTGTACTCGGTCACCTGGTCCATAGTTGACGTAAAATGGTGGCTGGTTCAAGACAAAAGAAGCTTTGCAAAAGATCTTAAACGGATCTTTTTTTACATTTGTATTTACCTCTGAAGACACAGTTCATGTGCCGAAGTCTAGTTCAAATGCTGAGAGAGGAAAACATTGTGAGACATCAACATGAAAGTTGACTACGTATTATCAGTATCTGATAGTAATAATAATAATAATAATAATAATAATAATAATAACAATAATAATAATAATAATAATAATAATAATAATAATAATAATAATAATAATGATAATAATAATAATGATACTAATACTAATGATAATAATAATAATAATGATATTAATGATAATGATAATAGAATAATAATACTAATAATAATGATGATAATAATAATAATAATGATAATAATAATAATAATGATAATAATGATAATAATAATAATAATAATAATAATAATAATAATAATAATAATAATAATGATATGAAAATAGATAAAACGACGAACCCAGATGATGAATTTTACCCGAGGACCGTGAGAAAGAGAGAGAGAGAGAGAGAGAGAGAGAGAGAGAGAGAGAGAGAGAGAGAGAGAGAGAGAGAAGAGAGAGACTAAGAATGCGTTAGTTAAGCCAGCCCCTCTGGCTGCTCGTATCGTCGTCATTTGCTAACGGCGAAAATCCATAGGACTGGAAGTTTGCCAACGCTACGTCAATGTTCAAAAAAAAGAAAAAAAATAAAAGGCAATAAATCACCATCAGGAAACCATCGTCCATTCAGATTAACGTGTGTAGTTGATACTCTTATGGAAAACATCGTTAGTGACAACACTATAAGGCTTATAGAGAACCAGCGATTAGAAAATGATTCTCAACAGGCTTTTCGAAGGCATCGCTCATTCCTGATAAATCTATATGGCTACTTTAATGAAATACTTTAATGAAATAATTCACATGTATGGTGGAAGTAAAGAGGCTTATGTCATCTAAAAATTTTCCAAAAACTTTCAATAAAGTTCCTTAGTAAAGTTTATTGTCTGAAGTTAAATCACACGGTATAGATGGAGGTGTAATTCAGGGGTTAGGAAATTCGTTGACCGGTCGTTAACAAGAAGTGATTAATGGTCAAGCCTCTGAATGGTTATTTAGGGATCATTCTTGGGGCCTGGTTCTCTTTTTCATATACATTAATGATACTGATGATGGCCTGCATTGAGGAAAGCCTGATGTACCTGTAGCGCGCACTATTACGCCTGAAGTATGCAGGTACATGAAGAACCAGTACACCTGCATGAATTCAGGATCCCTGAATTTCAGCCCTGCATGAATTATCAGTGTCTTTGCATAACGTAAAAGCACGCTAGTAACACCCACCATCACACGCCTGCGTGGTAGTACCCCATGACAGCACACTAGTAAACTGCATGACATACATCTACACGAGACGTTCTTCATACCAGCCACAGGGACCAGCTGCAGGACCTGAGGCGTTAAGAAAAGGATGTCTCAAAGGTCAGGACTCAGAGCTAGAAATGAACATTTGCTTTAATTCAATAAATTCAATGTATGTTGTGAACTGGCAGACACACACACAAATCATCATGGAACACTCATGGCTATGTGTTCATGAAATGCAATTTAAAAGTTTGTTCTACCCATGTGTCCAGACTTTTGAGACGTCCTGTATATCTACACATAATGGGTCACCTTCACCACACGTATATTGTGTTCAACACCCAACACACTTGCTAATCTCACGTAACACACACGTATACTTTCACCCACAAGCATCACCTTTTGCTCACAAATTCAGAGAATGATACTATAGGCAAGGAGAATTCCCGGCTCCCCGCTCCTGCCCCTCAGTCTTCCGATCTTCGACATGTTTTTTCCCGATGGCGAATCAGGTTCACACAAGAAACAATTTCCTCTCCTTGTTGAATGGTAATTCATGATGAAGTATGATTTGCCTCACTCTTCGCTGTATTGTCTCCTGGTCCCTTATTTGCTAAGTCTTGCCGACCCCTGTTCACCTACTCCATACCTTTGGCTGAATTCAAAGCCTGTTTCACTCCATCCTTCCACCTCCAATTTAGTCTCACCGTTCTTCTTCTTCCCTCCCCCTCTAGCACATGTATCCTCTTTGTCAACCTTTCCTCAATCATTCTCTCCACATGTCTAAACCATTTCAACACACTCTCTTCTGCTCTCTCAACCACACTCTTTTTATTACCACGCATATTTTACTTGATCAAACCACCTTACACCTTATGTTGTCCCCAAACATTTCACTTCCATCACATCCACCCTCCACCGCACTTCCACGTCTATATAGCTCATGCCTCGCATCCATACAACATTGTTGGGAACGTATTCTTTCGAACATTCCTATCTTCGCCCTCCCAAATAACAACCTCTCTTTTCACACATTTTCCAATGCTCCCAGAACCTTCGTCCCGTCACCCACACAATGACTCACTTCCACTTCCATGGTTCCATTTATTGCCATGTCCTCTCCCAAGTACCTAAAGCACTTCACTTCCTTCAGATTTCCAGATGTCTTTCTATCCTCTTAAACCTAATTACCTTTCTTTACAAATCCACATTGATTCTCAACCTCCACCATTTACACAATCTTCCATATGTATATATATATATATATATATATATATATATATATATATATATATATATATATATATATATATATATATATATATATATATATATATATATACCACCACCACTCGTGTGGATACTGGATATATTAGCCACTCTGCTATGGAGTCCATGGGTGCCATATCTCATTTCATTTCCAATACAAAAAATTCCATGATTGCCACATCATGATGAGGAATTGCAGGAACCACGCTTGTCTGCCGTCTCCTTTGTGACCATCTGGGCCAACACATCCCACAGTAAACCAACCAACCAATCCAAACACCACCGCAACTCTTTCCGTCGCAAACATCAACCCCAGAAAAAAAAAAATCTCTCATCTCCATTCGACTTCCTCACTCACCCACAGACTGCTGGACCCTGTGATATCCTTCCCTGCGCCAGATTAATGCAATGGAATTGCTTTTAGATACATCACGGCCGTGTGTGTGTGTGTGTGTGTCATGATGATAGTGCTTACGGTTGTGTGGAGCTCCACACCATCAAGAAAAGGTTGAGAACGGTAGCAATGCCTACTGAAACCTCGCTGGGAGTATTGGATACCACATATCCCACCCAACAAGGAACTGCTCCAGCGCTCGTCCAGGAATTGGATATTTTGACGAGTAAATTGTGAGACCGCGAGAGAGAGTGGGTACATTCCTTGCCAGCCTTGGGTTAGAATTTCCTTGTCAGTTTCTTTTATATACAACATCTCGGTCAAGTTTTGCATTCCTCTTGTTGGTCCTTTTCTGATCTTCCTGGAATTATCTTTGATCTTGTAATCATATGCAACATTTCTATTATGTTCTGTTCTTTTGTTATTGTCATGATTCTGGATTTTATTGCTGATAGCTCTTTGGATAATAATGATAATAATAATGATAATGATAATAATAATAATGATGATAATGATAATAACAATGATGATAATAATGATAATAATAACAATAACAATAGTAATTATAATAATAATAATTATTATAATTATCATTATTATTATTATCATTATTACTACTATTATTATTATCATTATTATTATTATTATTATTATTATTATTATTATTATTATTATTATCATTATCATTATTATTACCATTATTATTGTCATTAATATCATTATCATCACTATTATTACTATTTCGCCTTTGATTCCCTAACGATATTGCTAATACCCTACCTCGTTCTAAGATTCTTCAATAAGTGTTTCAAATCACCATCAGCAACCCTTTCAAACTACCTTACAAACCAATAATTACATCAAACTCCCTTTAACATAGAATTCTATGTTACACTCAACAACTGTCTGTTCGCCAATGTACTTATCACACTGTCTTCACCAACTTCTGCAAACCACCTCAAGTTTCCCTTACTAACTATATCTAATCGATTTTACTCAACTTACATTACCTTACGACACCATCTCAAAGTTCTGTACAAGTCCAGTGTGCTCGCAGTGAACGCCTCAAACATTTAGTAGGTCTTCCGCTTACTTTCCGTACTTCCTTCAAATTACCATAGTCACTAACCACCTCCCTCGAGGCTTCACGATGCAATCTTGAGGTCTCTGGCAGCTAGCAGTTCCAACAATGTTGACGTGTGGCGGGAAGAACAGCAACGTACAGGAGAACATCATCTCGCGACATCTGACGGCAGAAGGACTAACCATGTATGAGCTTTTACGTATATGATGGTAAGGGTGTTGTGTGTCTTCCTGTCCATCTTTGTGTGTGTGTGTGTGTAGAAAAAGCTCAAAGCTGACCTTGAAACTAGCTTGATATATATATAGACAAGCTAAAATGAGGGTATTTCGACAAGCACGAAGCAACAGCCCTCCCATCCCAGTCTTATGTATTACTCCATGAAAAACACACTCCTCTGAAAACCTTTACTTCTCATGCATGTACTCTCTCTCTCTCTCTCTCTCTCTCTCTCTCTCTCTCTCTCTCTCTCTCTCTCTCTCTCTCTCTCTCTCTCTCTCTCTCTCTCTCTCTCTCTCTCTATCTATCTATCTATCTATCTATCTATCTCTGCTGCTGACCCGGATTCCTGTCATTACAATACCATTATCACTATTCTTGTTCCTGTTACCATACATTAAATTAGTGTACTCAAGCCATAAGAACTTCTGCTGCCATATGGATAGTGAGTGTTTACTAAAATCAAATCTTCAACAAGTGACATTCTAGGTCCGAGTTTGTTTACCAGTTGTATCATTTAAGTCTGGGTGAGTGAATATCCTTCGTCAGTCTGTGTTATTATTTTTTCCGTCCAGAACCCTTGTTAAAATATCCTGAGGAAGTGAGTATAACTTTGGCGCTCATTTTGACGATCATTATCGCAGGATTTGCTGGTTGTGGATCGAGAAAACTTTGACTCTACGCACACAACGCTATCGTTGTGTTGGGTTTTGAGTTCTTAGTCACCTGTGAACAAAGATACAAAACAAAAGGAAGTGTTTACAAAAAGTGGATTTTTTTTTCATTTTTCTTTTTTTTTCATTTTTTCTATTTTTTTCTTGCGGCAAAATGTTTTGTAGAAGAGGATTGGGGATGAGATTGAAGTCTTCTTATCCCTGGTTGAAGTACACTCATAGCAAATACAGAGTTTAATCTGAAATCCTTCTGAGGTTAATGAATTCATATACTACCAGTCACAAATTCTTGAGAGAATTAAAGATGTCCCATGTTATAAGCTATTCATAACAGGTAAAAAAATACTATCGTACCCTATGTTTCACAACGTGATTCTTCTGTCATATGTCTGTCAACATTTCTGATATACAAGCATTCAGATTCTCTTATCGCAAATAGCACATGCGATGAGGTAAACATTTTCTTTTGGCAAATTTCACCATTTATGGTTATGCAGGTTTTTCAACAGAAAGAATTCGTTTATCAAGTAAATTCTAAAACCATTTTAGACTATTTCATTCCTCTTTTACAGAATTTCTTTACGGAGTTACCAGCATCGTTTCTCGTTTTTATTTCTCTCTCGTCTATTGAATTTCTTGAACTTGTAGGATTGAATCTTGAGACATCTATACATAAAGAGCACAAGATTCTGTGTTTTTGTGTGCGTGTCTGTAAGTTCGTTAAGCGCTCCTATTGAGTCAATTGGGTGACCTCAACCAAACCTTGTGTAATGATAGTTTAGATCAAGGGGCACATATGTTCACTGGGGATTACAACCCTCTCAATCCCGATGGTCCATTAGTTAATGGGGGTAACTTATGGCCTTATGTACTTTATATGACTCGTGGGCTGTTAACACTATGATAACAACTTGATATCGATTAAGATATTGTTCATCACTGGACCTGAACCAAGCGCTGCTGAATATAGATGTTTGTGATGTTGGAAGACATGACAGGGACCTGATATCCGCTGGCATATAACCTGCCTTACTAACTACTTAAGATGATGGGGAGGGTCGTTACAACGATGCTTCGGCTCGTTACACTGATGGGAAGGTGTGGCGAAGATGAAATGTTCTCTGGCAATATTAATGGAAAGCAGAATCTGACTTCACTTCTGCATACTAAGTTGTATTATGACCTCCCAGGAGAAAGGATGGTTTCCGTGGCGCAGCCGATGATGAAGAATGTCTGCTACACACTCTGCCACGATAAGAACCCCAGCAACACACTTCAGACTAAGGTGGAACCTCCACCAATCCCTCCTTAGCGTCATTAGAGTGTCAGTTTTCGACGTGTGTCTGAGGAGGTACAACGCCAAGTGGTGTAGTGACCAAACCTTTTGCTCACACCTTCGTACTGCATCTCTTTCCACGAAGCGCTTCCACCCAGAACGCTTACATAGACCGTCTGTGTTCTCTTTATCTGACGCCATCATATTCAAGGAGAATCAAAAATAGGAAAGAGAATAAAAGAGAGAAAATCGTAAGAAGTGGCTGTAAACATCAACGCAAGACCAGCTCAGGGTAGCTGGAGGAGCACAAGAGACAGCTGATGAAAATCTTGCCAGACAAGATAGACATGGCGGTAGATTGACCACAGGAAGAGCACACGGACATACCCTATACTGAAGCCTGAAACGACATGTCAGCAACAAATAACGTGTGCGCCAGGATCTTTTATGTTACTACTATGACGTCCACAGCGACAATTTTTGTCCTTAAGTTCATGACCCCAGGACAAAGAGCGTTTACCTCCGCTTGCTCATTTAAGAAGCTGGTATGACTGTGTTTACCGCTAAACTTACATCATGAATCAGAAGAGAAGATTACCCCATTGCCTCCTGGGCTGTACACCATTATACTAATGGACACTAGTGAGGAAGATATACATGTACGAGGGTTGCAACATTTTCTAGATTCAAGGAGCTTCAAATCGCTGGCTCATTTAAGTAACAGGTAAGGATAAAGAAACCTTACTGAGGTTTGAATCAAAGGAGGCCAGAGAGCATTAAGATGGGAAATTATAGGAACTTAAGAGACAGGATTAAACGAGGAAGATTAATAGAAGGGGGATTAGCAAGAGGCGTGGAGGAGGGAGAAGAAAGGGAGAATAGAAAGCAGAATCAAAGGGAGGGTACAGAGAAGAATTATCTTAATATATGAGGGGCTTGCGCGAGGGTGGGATACGGATTGACCAAGAGATTAAAGTATTAAGGGAGGGGGTAGAAGTTAAGGTAATTAAGTGTGAGGGTCAGAGATAGTATTACCTGAGTTACAAGAGGGGTTTTTCTGAAGTATGATGATGTAGCAGTGAATCTTTAAGGAACGGCTCTATAGAAGCGAAGACACACGATCACGATGACTCAGTCCGGCCCTTAGTCTTACGCACCGATGAATATTGTGTCGGGGGTGAGGGGTGGGTCTTACGCAACACATGGTCCATACGCTTTGTCCCTCTCACGTGTGACCCGTTCCCCTTACGCCTGTTCATGAGGGCAATGAACCTTCTCCCCTTCCTCCTCCTCCTCTTCCACTTCCTCCTCCCGCCTGCCTCCTCTGCTTCTTTCCTTCGGGATCCATGTTATTGTAACATCAAATGTAATCGTAAACATTAAATATAACCTTAAATCAATTTGTACATCCTCCTTCGCCACTCTCCTGCATCGTGTTTGCTGATATTATCTTTCAACTCCATTTACTCCTCCAATTCGTCGTCATTAATGTGTCTTCTTTTCAACTACTCCCTTAGATGTTTTGGTGTTGCGTGATCACACAAGGGTTAACGCATCAGACGGAGTTAATCGGTGTCCTTTGTTAGTCACGGGTTGCACCAGGATGTATTAACAAGAACAAGGGAAAATTTGGGTTATTAGAAAGACGTTATAGACAAGCAGAGATAAGATACATATCCCTATGGGACTTGTTTTCTATCTGCATTTATTCATCCATGTAAAAGTTAGACGTTCCGTTTAAACTGCATTGAAAATGATGTAAGTATAGAATCTCCCCCTTAAGAAACATTTTCATTCAATGTATAATGATATTCTTAACTCAGATGAAGAGAATTCAATATCAGTTATATATATCCTCTCAGACAGAAAAAGTTTCTGTTCCTAAGAGGTGGTTAGAAAGTGTAATGAAAAAGTATATATATATATATATATATATATATATATATATATATATATATATATATATATATATATATATATATATATATATCTTTCCTTTCTTTCATACTATTCGCCATTTCCCGCTTTTGCGAGGTACCGTTAAGAACAGAGGACTGGGCCTTTGAGGGAATATCCTCATCTGGCCCCCTTCTCTGTTCCTTCTTTGGGAAAAAAAAAAAAGGCAAGAGGGGAGGATTTCCAGCCCTCTGCTCCCTTCCCTTTTAGTCGCCTTCTACGACACGCAGGGAATATATGAACGAAAAGAGCAAATCAGTAACATTCGAGAGCAACAGTTGAGACACGATGAGGCAAACGTAAAACCTATGAAAGTCACGTTTCCACGCCGGAGAGATAAGTGGACCGCGAGGAAAGTGGGGAATGATTAGGAAACTTTGGCTCCGTCGGTAAAGAATTTAAGTGACTGATCATGTGAGTAGGTTACCTTGCAAGGTTACCGGACGATGAAGTGAACCAAGAGATTACGAGAAAAGATGAATATAGAAACACTGTTTTCTCTGTGTATTTACACACCCACAAGTACATCATACACACACACACACACACACACACACACACACATATATATATATATATATATATATATATATATATATATATATATATATATTCCTATGAGTCCACGGGGAAAATGAAACACGAAAAGTTCCCAAGTGCACTTTCGTGTAATAATCACATCATCAGGGGAGACACAAGAGAGAAATATAAGTCATTGATATACATCGAAGAGACGAAGCTAGGACGCCATTTGGTAAACATGTTTACCAAATGGCGTCCTAGCTTCGTCTCTTAGATGTATATGTATATCAACTGACTGTTATATTTCTCTTGTGTCTCCCCTGATGATGTGATTATTACACGAAAGTGCACTTGGGAACTTTTCGTGTTTCATTTTCCCCGTGGACTCATAGGACCGTGTTCCATCGGAACTCTTTGCGAAGTAATGTGGTTTGTACGGGTCAAGCTCGTAGGGTCAACGCTTTAGGATCATTAAAGTACAGGACAAGATTTGATCTACTACTGTTCTCTACTGTTGATAAGCAGAAGCATTTTTGCTTTCTCTTTGTGTGTGTATCAGGAGGAGAGACTTTGGTTGGCGTATATATCCTAAGTGTGATAATAGTTATTTACCTTAACATATGTATTTAATCTATGCATTTTGCATTGCTAGGGGGGGAAAGTCTTTCTTCTACCTCCTTCAGGTATGAGAAGAAAAAATAGCATGGCTTCTGAAAGAACAGAGCGAGTAATTAAAATTACCATGTCTGGAATAATGGCTTCGTATGTTAGTGTCACATGAAGAAGGATGAGAGATGAGATTCCAAGGATGTGATGTGTGTTAATCAAGGGATCCATCCCAGCGAACCTGGCTACAGTAACGAATCACGGAGGATTTACCAGAGATGCTGTGTGAAAGGGAAAGTTGCTCGTGGTCGGCTTTAAAGTTATGAAAAAATAATTCAGGAATGAAATATTGCAAAGCCTTGAGTTATTAACGTCGACAAGGTCAAGAAGATTAGCCTATCTCAAGCGCGAGCAGGCATACACTATGGGCATTATACATTTTTTTCTCGAGGTGAGGTGTAGTGAAATAATGCTCTGTTAATGATAATTGAGGTCAGGTCAGAAAGGAGAGAATTATTTATCAATTGGTACTTAACGTTTATTCTCAAACGTATCACTTTTCAAAAACTACATTATCCTTGGGTATAAGGTAGAAAGAATGATACATGATGCATGCTGGAAGTATGGAATGTGAAGGAGCATAAGACTGGTGCTAACACGAAGTGTAGTTCAGAAATAAAGACTTTGACTCCAACACAGACACAGACACAGACATAGACGATCAGACAGAAAGAAGCATCTAGGGACACGTACAGACACAGACACAGACACAGACATAGAACATCAGACAGAAAGAAGCATCTAGGGACACGTACAGACACAGACACAGACATAGAACATCAGACAGACAGAAGCATCTAGGGACACGTACAGACACAGACACAGACATAGAACATCAAACAGACAGAAGCATCTAGGGACGCGTACAGACACAGACACAAACACAGACATAGAACATCAGACAGACAGAGGCATCTAGGGACACGTACAGACACAGACACAGACACAGACATAGACGATAAGACAAACAGAAACATCCAGGGACACATACAGACAGCCAGGAGTTTCATAACACCAGAGGTATAAACAAGGGCTGGGAGGAAGTACCAGAATGAACCCGTACGAGCAATATATCTTAATGAAATGTCTCATTTCATCGTTCCAAGTTGGGGGTGTAACAAGACCTTTGAAGACGAAGCTGAGCTGAGGCTCAGACTGCAGTGAATGGTAACGAGTACAACATGCTGGTAGTCCGAGCGATGATTCTTGTAAGAAGAGATAAACGAAAAATTAAAAAAGTAAAATGTTGGGATTAAGTAAACTGAGAAATTTATGGATATTCAGAGGAGGGTGTTTATCAGAGAGTAAAGACAAAAATGACAGCCAAAAAGATGAAGGAATGTGATCATAGAGAAGAAACGGGAGATATCAAAAGAGACTCCGTGGTAGAATACACCTACCGCTACCTCGGTGTGCAGAGGAGATCAATTAGTACATAGGAATGTTTCTCGTCTGGTTGCAAATGGAAGATTTAAAGGACAAAAGAAGTGTGAATAATCATGATGTTGGGACAGTGAAGACCAGATCTACGAAAGAATACAATCTGACTTATTCTGTCCAGGAACATACACGATAACAAGGAGTGAAAGAGTTAACGAAAAGGAAAGAGAGTAGTCATTTTTAAAAACAAAATGAGGAAACTGTTGCGTCTTCCTGCTTGAACTTGTATCACGCTCTAAAATACGTTTTATGACTAATTCTTTGTTTACGTCTTTTTTCAATGAGTCGGGTTATTGGAAGAAAATAAAGTCTTTATTACACGTCTCGATGTTTTTTTTTGGGGGGTCTTAGTACGTTAAAGATGTCATGGATACATAGTTCCGTAAGCCAAAGTTCTTCCAGTAGAAATATACCGGTATATTGCATGGTTCACCTCCAATCACCGTAGCGACCTCGGTGCTCCATCAGTTAACATCTTCCAGTTTTTTCTTTCTTCCTTTTCCCCAGACTCGAGGCTGATTTTCCAGAAATGTTAGCTTCATCGTCTGAAGGACGACGCCTCCTCTTGGGGTTATGGTAGATGATTTTTATTTGTGTCAGAGCTGGGTTGATGCAACCCGAGGCAGTGATCTGGAAACTTGAAGATCTAATCTGGAAATAACAAGGTCTGCCGGACTTATGTATGATAAGCAGAAGAATAATTCCATGTACAAAGTAATCCTGGAAAGACTTGTATCCATTCTTGAAGAATTTATCTCTGACTGTCATATTCAGATAGAGAGTACTTATTTTATTCATACTACGACGAAGTAAAAAAAAAAGGTTAAAGAATCATTCTAACATGTCGCATCGTTCCAGAAGAATTTATTTATTGTATTCATACTATAATGAAGTAAAAAAAAAGGTTAAAGAATCATTCTAACATGTCGCATCATTCCAGAAGAATTTATTTATTGTATTCATACTATAATGAAGTAAAAAAAAAGGTTAAAGAATCGATCTAACATGTCGCATCGTTTTAGAAGAATTTTATACTTCTTCATACCTGGTGAATCTTGCCCACACAAATATGGTCACCAAATTATGATATAAACAATGACTGTCGTAGCGTCTGTACGTACAGAACCTGACAGCCTCACAAGGACCACAGACCACATACAATGTAGTGTTGACTCACTAGAACTGGGATGTATGGCTGACTGGGATGTATGGCTGACTGGGATGTATGGCTGACTGGGATATATGGCTGACTGGGATGTATGGCTGACTGATATTTTGTTGGACGATCACTATTTCTTAAGTCACTTACCATCTGTATCAAAGGCATAGCCATTCCTCACCATCAGGGAATAATGCAGTTTATCCTCACTCTTATGTATAGACTACGTAGAGTTGGTGGAAGTCGTTGCATTCACTCAAGATGAAAAGAAAAGGAAAATATCTTTAATGACCATGTAACCTCCAGCGTATCACTGGCCAACGAAGAATTTCTTGTGGCTTTGGCTGTCCACCTCCCATATTTTACTTCCCAGTTCGGAGCGACGAGCAATAACCAAGAGGAAGAGCTTTTCAAGTGGTTCAGTACGAAGCAATCAATCCTTGTAACGATGCAAGAGCACAACGGAAGGCAATTCACGGTCAGCTGGACGTTGAACTCGTCCCTCAACCCTCAGTGTTCTTCGTCACACTCGACATCCTCAGACGCTTTGATGATCTTATACGAAAACCTGTCACATCCTCAGCTTGAGAAAAAAAAATGTATCCTGACGTTCAGCTTAATTATTTGATGAATAAAGTTGAAATTCGTGAATTATTTTAAGGATATTTGACTTCCTCACTTCATAGCATCACTGTTGCCGGTAGTGAATGACTATTAGCCTCAGAAATCACTTGATATCGAGAGTATATTGTCCAGGGAGTATAGTGGGAAGGGTCGACCACCTCACCAACAGATCCAGGAGCTGTCGTATGTGGATGGATGTTGAGGAGGTGGAACGCAGGAGGAAGAGACGGGAAGAGAATGGATGGAAAGGGAGTTAAAGAAAAGGAAAATGGCGAAGCTATGAAGAAAAAAGTAATGGTAATGATGAATAGGTCAGAGAGAGAGAGAGAGAGGATGAGTTTGCATTTGTGATAAAGGATAACATAAAATATGGAAGAGGAGAGATCACGATATCAAAGTTTAAGGTAGGAGGAGAATATAAAAACAATGACATTTAGTGGATTCAAATAAAGTTTATAGTTCATATAGTCATACTTTTCATTATTCAAGCTACATAACGAACAAATATTTACAGTAGCAACTCATTTGTGTATTTATTGGTGAACTTAACAAATTACTGATCGTACAACTTAACACACAACTGGTGTCTAGGTTGACGGTTGAAGTGTTTGAGTTTTTGGCCTATCAACTACCAGGGTCATTAAGGGAGTGAACGTATGCTACATCCTCCAACTGAAACACTATCAACACCTTCCTCAAGTGTTAAACACAATTCTAAGAACACATTCATTCTATGCATGTGGCTCTTGTCCAGGCTGGTTACCCAGGTGGGTTGTATAGCTCATCTCATAATGGTGCCGTTACACCTTCTAGTTTAGCTCGTTACGAAGCTCGTCACACAGCTTGTCACGATGAGCTTGCTGTGTCCATCATCAGACCGTCATATACTTTGGTCACACAGTTGCTGACCTACGTTGTCACAGCGGCTAGTCACATAGTCCTTTACGTACCAAGCTGGTCACAGTGATATGCTTGCAGCTGGTTAGGCATAGCGACCACAGCTGGTCATACAGATGTCATAGATGGATATATATATATATATATATATATATATATATATATATATATATATATATATATATATATATATATATACAAAAGCTCTTGGAAGCATTGTAAGGTGAGAAATGAGTTTCCCAAAGTCAATAAGAAAATTGTCGTAACAATACCTATGATGCAAAAAGCCCAAATACATTGTCTACAGATACCTAACTCTTACAACGTGTCTCCAACACCCAGAGAAGGAACGTGCATGTCTACATCGACCACAGACCCCCGCCTCAAGGTCACATCTGTGCCATCAAAATTCAAAGATTCAGCAGCAAAGTTTAAAGCACTTTATATATATATCTTGAATGATGATTGAATGTCAGTTGTTAATCGCTACAACTTGTACTATCTTTATTAAACAAACTGCGATGTGGAAATGCTGATTGCTTTTCGTATCTTACGATGAAGCAGTAAAATCTGAGAAATAATCATATAACATTTTGTCAAAATCAAGTCGCTGATTTTTGAAAAAGGTCTTCAAGAATGAACACACAGACTGATGGGCCAGATTGGATTATCGCTCTCCTAAACGAGATGGTGATAATCATCTGTGAGAAGGACGTATGCATTTTAGATCAATAACACCCTTAACCAAGGGCAGAGAAGATATCATAAGAGAGCAACATGGCTCAGGAACAATTACTAAAAGCAACAAGAGAAACGGGGAATATTGATCAGCAGCGACGTAAGGGTTGAACGCCTTTGGTCCACAACCAAATGGAGGAGTAGCGTTAAATGTGATGGAAGGAAAGATATAAAGTCTATAGGAAGGGAGTAACACCTTCATGTTAACGAGGGAAACGCACCAACGGGGAAATAGAAGACAAGTGATCATTCACGTGCATCATAAAACGTCACAGAATAACGAGAATGATACGATAACTTACGTGCCATATTACAACCTTCACCCGGGCAAGACATCTTAGAAACCCGTGTTTCATATTACTGTCAGAACAGTTCTTGTCCTTCCTCATGCAAAATTGCAGTCATAGATTAGCTGATCATGGGAGAGTCTCGACGTGGATTGTCGTGCTCAGTAAAGCTGATGACCTGAGACTCCAGCCTTAATCTGGCTGCACATCACGCTAGACGGCTGAGTGGAGGAGATGGAGTATGCACGTGGGTGTGGAAGCGGAATAGGGAGACCAGGCAGTAGCCGTACATCTTGTCATGGTGCGTGGGTGTGTAGCATTATGGACGTGTGGGTGTACAAGGTCATATGTGTGTGTGGGCGTGTCTGTTCACATTCATGTGTGATGCAAGAGTGCTTGTATATGCTCTTTAGCATATGTATGTATATAAGTATGTATGTATGTATGTATGTATTCCTATAAGTCCACGGGGAAAATGAAACACGATAAGTTCCCAAGTGCACTTTCGTGTAATAATCATATCATCAGGGGAGATGCAAGAGAGAAATATAACACTCACTTGATATACATCGAAGAGACGATGCTAGGTCGCCATTTGGTAAACATGCGATTGTCCATACATGTATGTATGCATGTATATATGTATGCATATATGTATGGATGTATGTATATATGTGAAAGTGCCTGTGTATATATATGTATGTATGTGTACGGTATGTCATTACTATTTGTGTGGTATGAGGAGACAGTTCTACACGTCTTGCCCCGTCACTTAACCATGCAGACATGAGTATGTCTCATGTCATAGCTTCCACGCGTGTGTAAAAAAATATGGACACACAAACATCCCGTCCTGAGCCAGGTATTAGCATTTTTCGACCAGCGCCCTATGGGGAAGATGAACACCTAGGTTTGGATTGGGTCGACAGCTTGGCCCCAGGATTCGAATACATGTGGACTCGACCCGGTTTCTCACTGTCATTAATGCTGACCACTTCACCATGGAGGCCCGCATGTTTGTGTGTGTCTGTCAGTCTGTATTTCCAGCTGCGTGTCCTCTGGCTTTTATCAAATACAAGAACGTTCAGGATTGCTGAAATAATAAGCTAAAGGTTTACACTAATGTCAAGATTGTGTGTGTGTGTGTGTGTGTGTGTGTGTGTGTGTATGTGGTAAGGCATAAAACCAGGCTGTTTGACCATGATATTACCGTGATATCATATGAAAACACTGTGATATCATATCCTTAAAACCATGAAACAATATTTGTCATTTTCGTGAAGTTAGAAGGATTAACTTCAAGGTTGACAAGAATCACATTAGAACTATGTCTGTCGTGTAGATGACCGTAATATTCGTCTCTGTGAACATCATTAAAGACAAGTGTCATTCACAGCAAACGTTTGATGTGATAACAAACGTTTGCTCACATAAGTAATGATGAGCAAATGATAACTTCATGCATCATGGAGTGCTAATTTTTTTGAAATTCAACCAATGGTATTTAGGTTGAATTCACACGTGAGAAGTGGGACAAAAGGCAATATTATGTGATGTTACTACCGTTTCGCCACTGAGTCATAACTCAAATAATGAAAATAACGAGAGAAAATACTGCTGTGAATTTTGAGTTTTACTAGGTTAATAACACAACATGAGAGTGAGGCACTTGACTTAAACTTAAATTTAGATATCAGTTTAAAACTAGGTGGTGATCTAGCTTTGCATTTTCAATTACACAAACTCTCGTGAATACACAAGGCAAGTTAAATATTTGTGAGGTCCAAACTTTTAGTCAGGTGATAGTACAATATGGTTACGTTTTCCTGAATTTCGTGTGACTGGGGAATCTACAAGTTTATTCAACCTCATGACAGTTCTATAGGATCTGTCCATATGTCCACTTCTGTGTATGGAAAGAATACGTAGGGCCTTTCCAATATGATATATCCCGTATCGAGGTTGCTTTTCATGAAGAAGCGGGGTAAAGTAAACTCCCCTAGAGTTAGAATGTTCTCTTAAGCACATCCTGAATCCATGGAAAACGTTGTTCTTACACCAGTATGGAAAAGCTATTCTTCGTAAGGTTCGTTGGACGAGAAAAAGTTGTTTTACATACATTAATTTACTACATGTCGACTAGTTCCGTAATGAGTGATTTTTTTTTCCATGTAATTTACTTTCGTTACTAAGATGAATTGTGAGGTAACTATATCTCCCTGTCTACTTATCTACCTGCCTTTGGTGTTCATGAATGTTTAACTAACACTTCTCACCTCCTTTGCTTGTTTCTCCTTCCTTTCCTCTGTAAAAAAAGGAAAAAATAAAAAAGGTTTTTGAAGCAATGTATGTCATATAATGAACCAGCACACACCAAAGTGTGCAGGATATGACTCACCTGGGGGTATGAAAGATAAATAACTTACTTCACTAACGTATAACTTGTTAGTTTCATTGCTTTCCCCTTCCTCGTCTCTGACTCATAACACACACGCACACACACACACACACACACACACACACACACACACACACACACACACACACACACTAAGTAACAGGAAAATCTTGCATGCATTAAAGTCGGAACAAATCAACTCCATGAAAGCGACTTTGAAAGTGTCTGTGTTTGAGTAACTGCCGGTCGTAAAGATCCCTCATCTTTCTTAGTCTACTACTACTGGCAGAGACCAAGAGTATAGAACTGTACTTACGAGAAGTGATCAGGATGTATGCTTCATCTGTGTCCACCAGAAAGGACGTTGTGGAATTCCCATTATTGCGTTTCATCCATCGCCATTCACGACCATTAGCGTCAGTGAGCGCATCTTCATCATACAAAATTAAGATGATACATCAGATGCTCAGGCAAGAAATGATGTGGGCGTGAGCGTTCCATAACAACATATAGTCTGTATCCTGGCCAGAGTGTGGAGGATGGAAGGAAAGGTAAAGGGGGGCGCTACACTTGTGGGAGATGGACGACCCCACACGAGAGACTTTGAGGGTTGGGGAGAGGGGAGAGAAATATGGGAAGGCAAATGGTAAAGAGATGAGTGTATAAAGGAGTGACAGGAGATACGAGGGAAGGGTGAGGCTAGGGGGAAGGATGAGACTGAAAAGATAAAGGCTGGAAGTGGACACCAAAAATTAAGGACACCATAGACAAGATGAGAATGGAATTGATAAACAGGTTTTCCTCAGACTAAAGTTAGGGTGACACTGATGTCTCTTGGTAAAGGCGAAGATGTGTCACGATATCCTGGAGGGAAAATTTGACCGTAAGTAAAGATTCCTATTGTTATATTATGGTTGTTTAACATTGTGATCATAAACTCATCAGCCAAGATCTCACCACAGGGATTCTTATACAAGTACTCTGCAGTTGGTCGTGAAATTGAAAGTACGATTGGCCACAAAAGCGATAGCCCTCTTAGTCTCACAGCCTATAACACTTTCTTCACACTGCTTGCCATAGAGTTTATCACACAAGACCCCAATACCCATAAAATTGATGGAACTAAGTGTAACACAACCAGTTAAGGACTTGGTCGAGAACCTATTATGGATATCGCTATTCAGGTAGCATAGACCTAGTCATGTGGTTAATCATCAGCTCATTTGACAGCTAAGCACATTGGTAGTTAGAAATACATGAAATACAGCCAATGAAACAGTCATTAACATATGGCAATTGGCCACAACACTCGTCACACTAAGCAAAAAGCATCTCAGATTACAGAGATGGCATCACTACCATCATCATCATCATCATCATTATCATCATCATTATACTGGATAACACTCTTACTGCTGCTATCTTTACCACTATCGTCAGCATCAGCATCATCAGTCTCCATGATATCTCCAGGCGATCGTGCAGATAAAAAAAAGAAGCGATTAAGTAAACAGCTGATCGTAATCTTACTGACACAGCTGGTCGTATAACCACACGAATATCTGCAGCAGCACCACCACCAGCTGCCCCAGCTGTTCTAGTATCGTTATGCAAATAGAGGAAATAAACATTTACATGTTACGGAGGCAAAGCTTGCAAAATTCATCAAGATATTTCCTTCAGCCAAACAGAGAGAAGGTTATCACATATTGCGGCACCAGGGTACAAAGGACCAAATGAGGCATACAGTGTGAGGAATGTGTTATGTATATATGAGTATAGCTATGACCCGGGGTGATATAGATCTTACCTCATGCTATATACCGTATGCCAGACACCGCCACAGCCAGGACTCTATGTCATTTTAGTGTCAAATGATGACAGGAGATTTCTCGAAGAGGAATATATACCTTAGTAAAGATGAGGACCAAGTACACTCCTTTCACTATGGCTGGCGCTGGCGCCTTCAATGGAAAGGAAGAAGAAAGAGACCGGAATTTGGGATGGTTACATTTATATCATTTGTGTGTGTGTGTGTGTGTGCACAGATAGCTTAGTGTTCTCTCTGAAACACTTCATTCTCTTCATAATATTCTCTTCTGATGAGTTGCTGTGAATATACAAAAGACTGATTCGTCCTGTTACATCTTCAGTACACATAGATACTTGAGGTACACATAGATACTTGGCAGAAGTGACCCTCATGGCTAAGACAAATCAATGTTCCAAGTTCCACCACAGAACATGACATACGTAGTTGCTTAACGTCAGACCACCAATGATTCTCTTTCCCATCGTCTGTAGATTTTATTTTTGTTCCTCTTACCGAGAATTGGCTTCTGATACGCCTTTACCATTAGCTTTACCATGTAGTGCTTGGCTAGACACTGCCTTGCATGATTACTGTGTCACCACCGGCAACTTAAGAGTAAGAGGCTTGGAAGTCTCATTTTACCTCTCCACCGCTGAGGTTAAAAGGAGTTCTATCTTCTTATGTTTTCTTGTGCGTCATGATTCCTTCTTTTCAAACAATAGGCTTTCTACCTTCTCAAAAATAGCTTCCATTGGTCTTTTCCTCCCCTGTGTATCTGCGCATCTCTAGCCATTCTCTGGTTGACATTTGAATAGCGTCTTGAAGAAGACGTTTGACCTTAACTGGAGTTAACGACATAAGAAATTAATGTTCCTTGAAGGTTCTTTTTTTATCAAGTAGGGCCAATTGTGTGACGTTCAAACAACACGTCACCAAATAGATAGATACCAAGGAAGGCCTCCAATAAACAACATTATGGGATATTAAGAAAAAAAAAAAGAGCATCAGATATGTTGCGTTGAACGATACCATTCTTACGCAGCTCATGAAGGATATATTTATCTGCATTCCTGTAGAGGAGAGTGGAGAATGTGTGGATCAGGAGTTTGCTCTGAAGAATGTGTGCTGGAAATACAGAGAGAACAGAAGGACTTACATCATCTGAACCTCAACAATAAACCATGTTGACCTCGACCTATATATATATATATATATATATATATATATATATATATATATATATATATATGTGTGTGTGTGTGTGTGTGTGTGTGTGTGTCTGTGTGTGTCTGTGTGTGGTGTGTGTATCATTAATGTTTTCTACGCATCATTCTATCTTCGAATCGCCTACATGTAAAAGAGGAAATGAAAACTGCAGCTCTTTGTGGTAGACCTTATCTACTAACCTGATTCGAAGACGAAACGTAAAGATACGCTGAAGACGAGTGGCTAAAATGCCTACAATGTGGCATTTACCCGCTACTCACAGATGTCGTCTGTCTCCACTTGTTCGTCTTTATCCCACAGTGGCAGGCAATAAACAAGAAGAAGAGCTTTCCAAGCGGTGTGATATGAACCTATCAATTCCCGTAAGTGACCTGGAAAGTGGCTGTGGTTTCATCTTGGTGAAATAGTTGCTGTTCTGGAACTAATTTTTTATTCATGATTCTTGTTTTTTTATGACAACACTTGAGAAGAAAGGATGTTCAAAGAAGGTGAATTCGTATGTAATTCACTGACATCTCTCCATTCGGTGTCTCATCAACAAAGATTTTCACTAACCATCTTTGTTTAAGTCATAAGAGAAATAGGTGTATATCTGCCACTATTGATGGGTTTTCTATTTTCTATTCCCGTCAGAAACTATAGAGTTAAGGATTCTGTTTGTTGTGTCTCCTGCATTCTTCTTACCTCTGTCTGGTGATCTTGCTGCGGTTCGAGCCCAGGTCGTGGTAGCAGGTCAGCAGTTAACCCAGCTGTTCTTCCTCCCCTTTAGGAATGGGCGGTATACTTTGCAAACAAATAAAGCAAACCTTTTTTTTCAAGCAAGTAAAATCAACCTCGACTTTACAGACAAGGAAAACTAACAATGTTTTCACAATCAAATATAAGTAACCTTAATCTCACAAACACATAAAACCAATCTTGACTTTACAAGTATATAAGACTAACCTCGACTTCACAAACAAAACACCACCCTCAACCATTGGTTGAAATCATAGAAAAAAAATAAGTTATGTCAGCAGGAGCGACATCATGTACCACACACAAGGAGGGACATCATGTACCACAGACAATAGTTTTTACCAAACTTGATCAAATTACATTATGGTGTAGTAACAAGTTACCGATGAATGAGAGGTTGGTAAAAAGGGTATATGTGACAGAAGTGGAGGAGACAAGGAGAAGGGGGGGAGACCAAATTGGACAGGGAAGGATGGAATGAAAAAGATTTTGAGAGGTCGGAGCCTGAAATGCAGGAGGGTACAAGGCATGCGCGGGATTCTGTGAATTGAATTGAAACGTTGTGGTATGCAGGGGGCGACGTGTTATCAGTGAACTGAACTAGGCCATATGAATTGATGAAGGGTAACCACGGACATGTCTCCGCTGCCTGGTAGTGGGCAAGGGGCTGTGGTTTCAGTGCGTTATATATGATAGGAAGAAAATAGATGTAAGTGAATGAGGCTTCGTCTTCATCTGTTGCTGGCGCTACCTTCCTAACTCGTAAAGGCGAACAAGTAAAAAAAAGAAATTATATATGCATGTACGTATGTACACGAAAAATTATCATGTATATGTAATGAAACAATCGTTTATCAGTGTTAATGATAAATGAATTACAACAAATGTTGAGAAAAGTAAGTATACAGATATTCATATACATTATTTTTAATTGATATAATCATTATCTACTCTCGTAATCTTCAGTGATTTGTATAATGAGCTGATTCATTTATTACCTCTCTCTCTCTCTCTCTCTCTCTCTCTCTCTCTCTCTCTCTCTCTCTCTCTCTCTCTCTCTCTCTCTCTCTCTCTCTCTCTCTCTCTCTCTCTCTCTCTCTCTCTCTCTCTCCTCTGAAGACGCACTGTCATCGGATCCATAACATATATTACTTTCCACTACACTATAATGCCATCAAGATAATCCCGACATTATTATGTTCCGATGTTCTTCCGTACATAATAAGCTCAGTTGACATCCCAAAGTGGGCGAGCAGATAACCCATCATCAGCTTACTGTTGTGAGTTTGATTTGATGGCTGATGGCTTTGCCCACCGAGCACCACTAGTGAAGAGGAGGTCCGGTACCAAGGCTGTGGGTGAGGGTCAGAGCCGAGTCAATTATTGAGTATCAGAGATCCAGCTTAGTGAAAGCTGCTCAAGCTAATAGGAATATCTACAATAAAGAGAGAATTGGTGACCTGTTGCTACGATACTGGCCTTTGGTCTTTGTTTCATTGGGATATACGTGTGTGAACCTGGATCCCCTTGTTCTTCGGCGAACTGACGAAGACAGAAGTGACGCTGGGGATGTTTACATTATACTGAGTAGTGTGTGGTCTCTGGTGAGGAGTCTTCCCCTTACTATATAACACAAGGAAGAGAAACATTAGACGTAGTTCTGCTCTTGAAACTTTCACGGTGAAGGCAGAGAGGATGGGTGTAATACCACAGTTCTTCTATTAGTCAATGAAACTTTCACGGTGAAGGCAGAGAGGATGGGTGTAATACCACAGTTCTTCTATTAGTCTGTAATACCACAGTTCTTCTAGTGGTCTATATGTTAGTAACGAAGAAGACCTTTACCTTCTAATAGTCAGGGTGAGAGCGTGGGTATGTATCGTCATCTTCAGTCGTCAGTCGTTCTTGTAACACTCTGAGAATAGACAGAGTCTGTCCTTATGGGTCACTGTGCCAGCGTGGGTGTGGCAACATGACATCGGTGAGTTATGCGAAGGCTTGAATCCTTCCTTCAGATGTCAGTGGAAGGACATGTGTGGAGAATCTTAATTTTAGGGCTCACTGTGACATCCTGGGTGTGGAGGTTTACGTTCTGATGTCGGTGTAGTTGTGGAGCATAACCTCCAGTAGGCCAATGTGAAGTCAGAAATGGGGAATCATTTCCAACACAGTTAACGTGCAAGTGAAGTACATGTGAACTCCACTTGTAACTAGGTCAACCTACTCCCTTGTGACAGTTTGCTGAAATGAGATTTTTCTCTTATTAGATTTTTATGCAATGGAGAGAGGTGAGAGTGCTTCATACCAGCTTTGCACACTTCGATTTAACGAAGAATTCATTTTAGAAAATGACTTCTACTTCAGGAATCATTATTTATTGAGAGTTACCAAAACGTTTCTATTAGCCTGGATTGTGAGTACTCCTGCTTCAGAAGTGAATTTCTGTGTTAGCTGATTTCGTTATCATAACCAAACGGCAGATAAAATTGTAGTATTGTTTCTCAATACAATGAAGCCATGAATCTATCCCGTCAGTAATAAACATGAGAGTGAAATAATATGAAGGTAAAACTCTCATAATGAACACGATCCTTAACTTACTCCCTCACTGTGAGTTGTGTAGATATACATACATGAGTCTGGCGAAGCTCCAGTGTACGACAGACCCTCTCCACACTGGAGATCCGTGAGGCACATCACCTCCTTACCCTTGAAGTTTTCTTGCCCTTTAAATACGTTTCCAGCTCACTATTTCTCTTACACTTAAGCAAAATCTTTCTCCTCAATTTTTCAAGAACTTTCTAATAATTCTATTTTGCTTCTTCTACTTCCTTCTCTTCCTTATTCACGCCATATTTCCAGTGGATCCTCTAACCTGTCAATATTGCTTCCTACGTGAACAATATAACAGAAAAAAGGCGTTTGATTCCTTCAGTTTGAAATATATTCGTAAAACATGAAGAAAGATAATATAGAAGTAGATACATCTCTGTAATATCAACTGACCAGCTCGTGGGCTGCCATCACCACCACCAGCGTTGTGTACCGGGGGAAAAAAATCGGACAGTGGACAAACACAGCTGACACCATGCATGTTTCATGATCTATTATTTTTTTTCCTGCCTTTTCATATGCATGGAATTGTTTATTAACTTGTTTTTTAGATACCTCATCAAGAATATATATATATATATATATATATATATATATATATATATATATATATATATATATATATATATATATATATATATATATATATATATATATATATATATATATATATATATATATATATATATATATATATATATATATATATATATATATATATATATATATATATATATATATGCGTGCACTGTAGTGCTGAAATGGTTTGGATAAATGGGGAAACATGGTGACGAAAGGATGACACAGAGGATACATGTGTCAGAATTGGAGTGATATTGGAGAACGGGGAGGCATAATTGAAGAAGGATGCAGTGAAAAAGATGTGAGCGATCGGAGCCTGAACATGTAGGGGAGTGAAAGACGCGCAAGGGATAGAATGAATTGGAATGATGTGGTATACTGGGGTCGACGTCACGTCACTGAGCTGAGCCAAGGCATGTGAAACGTCTGGGGTAAGTGATGGAAATTTCTCAGGGGCCTGGATGTGGATACATACACATACGCAGACATACATAATACACATATACACATACATATTCATACTTTCTTGCCTTCATCCATTCTTGTCGCTACCCCGCCCCATAGGAAAACAGCATCGCTATCCCCTGCATCAGCGAGGTAGCGTCAGAAATACAGACAAAATGGCCACATTCGTTTACACTCACTCTCCAGCTGTCATGTGTGATGCACCAAAACCACAGCTCGCTATACACATCCAGGCCCCACGGACCTGTCCTTGGTTTACCCCAGACGCTTCACATGCCCTGGTTCGGTCTTGTGTTTGTGATAACACGTACACAGCCTCCCTGACCTCCATTACTCAAGGCTGAAGGGTAAGTGAGAATAATGCGTGCTGGGAAGGATTTCAGTCCTCATACGTTCTCCTCAACCTGGATGTGTACATACATGGGTCGAGAGGCAAGAGAGAGAGAGAGAGAGAGAGAGAGAGAGAGAGAGAGAGAGAGAGAGAGAGAGAGAGAGAGAGAGAGAGAGAGAGAGAGAGAGACTAGAAGCCCCCCGAAATAACCCCTTAATATCTAAGAGATGTAGCCATTCTTAACAACACCGTAACCATTGTTTACAGTGTACGTAATTCCTTCATCACCCCCCGACCTCGCTGATAGTAATAGGTTGCTTTACCATGACTTATCAGTTGACGAAGGAAATATAGAATGATTCCTCCATATCCTCCTTTACATTCCAGCACTCCTTATTACCTTCATAAGCCCTAGTTTATTCTTACACTTTCTCGCATTCACACCTACATAGATGATCACAATATTTCAAAATTTCTCGAGCTCTTTGAACATCCCTCCTCCATCATATTGTTCATCTTCTTGTCCTTCTTCATTCTCTTTACTTTCATACACATCTCCCATTCTAAGGCCACTAGACACCACATTCTTAATATCTATCCAATTCTTCATATCACACACCTCGCCCTTCACCCCTCCACCCTCGCACCTTCCACCACCACCACACTCTTCTCAGGGAGAGAAACACAGAAGAAATAGATTAGAGAGAGAGAAAAAAAGCGGAAACAACATCGGGTTTTTCTGTGTACAACACCCATTAGCTAATCAGTTTCATCTTCTTGTAACATGTGATATGTCTTAAATGCGAGGTTCCACTGTATACTGATTTTATGGCTTATATCTATTAGGAAACAGTGGAAAGTTGAAGTCAGTGGAAAGTTGAGCCCTCATGGTTTTTCATGTGATTATTTATCAAAAGAGGAATATAAATTAGGGAAAATCAGTTTTTTTTCTTATCATTACTACGGTAACCCTAAAGATGATTTTAGATTAACTTTTCCTTTCGTGTAAAAATATATATATAAACACACACACACACACACACACACAAACACACACACACACACACACACACACACACACACACACAAACACACACACACACACACACACACACACACACGGTGCCGTATGGCTGAGGCAAAGTGGCCTCACGTTCCTTTACGTATAACAACACGGGATCCCGACTACAAAGCGCTTGGTTAGTGAACCCAGGAGAGCGGTGGTCGCTCGTGCAGACCCAGAGAAGTGAAATTGGACTTAAGAATTTAATGTAAGAGAATCATGAAAGACGAGTAGGAGGAAGGGAGCAGGTGGGTGAGGAGCTGTGTAGGGCGAACCATCCACGCCAAATGAGTCTTGTGTTTCTGACACTCACCCACATACAGGACTTGATGCAGCAAACCAGAGAGAAGTTCCACCGTGACCAACATTATCTAAATGAGTAAAGAGTGAAGGAGTACAAAATAACACACACACACACACATACATATACTCGTTCTCGAAACTGTATCAAGCCATAATGAGATACTGCAGCAGCAACTATGTTTGTGATTCCAACATACATCCCTCAGCTACAATGTGTGACGATACGAGTAGAATTTTTCTGATTATATATAGGTGCATCACATGTACCAGCTGCTTATACATGGAATTATTCTCAGATGATGGGTATGTATATCACGGCATATCCCAGGTATACAGAAGGGCCATGTATATATACAGTGTGAGTACATTATGGTTAGAGGATTATCTTCAACATCTAAAGGAAATTTAGATATTCCAGCTTTTGCATTTGGTGATGATAACTTGAAAGTGAATGGCCTTAATGACCCTGGCAGTCGATGGGATCAAATCCCATACAAACAGCATAATATCCATATACACAGTGAGGCTATATAGGCTCAGAAAATTGCCCTGAACCCTTTGAAAAGATTGTGTGATCCTCTCTCTCTCTCTCTCTCATGCTAATGGATAATACTTGAAAGTTGATTACCTAAATGGCCCAGGCAGCAGTAAGCCTACACCCCAGTATACCCAGTCAGGTGCTGGTGGTGATGGCTGAAAGGAAAGTCTCGTACTGACTGCTGATTGAAGGTAAAGGTTTTGGGAGATGAGAAATTCAGAAGAGGTTTTTAAGAGGCTCTCGGCATTGTGGTGGTGAGGAGGAACGAGAAGGAGCAGAGGAGGTCATACAGGATGTGGGCTTCAGCTACAGTGCTCCACTGTCAGTGACCAGCCATATATCAGGAGTAAAGTGCTCCCAACACCTGGCTATCCAGTATGAGGTTTCTCACTCTGTGTATTTCCTTTCGGGTACACATACTGCGAAATGACATCGCCACATCATAGCTGTGTCGAAAAGGATATGAAAAAAAAAACTAGTGCTGACGCCTGCTATCACTCCACGTCTGGAAGGTGCTGGCCTCTACCAGACGAACCACTCACACACAACTAGTAGTCTCACTCGACCACACGCTAACCCTATCCTTGATTGAACCATTGCCACTTGGGTCTCTCTCTCTGTCCACTCTGGCCATCCAATACACTCTTGTTATTGGAAACCATGATTCAGGGGCAATATTCTAAAGATCACTGTGGTATAAAGGTAGAAATACACTTATTCCTTGTACTGTTATATTCTCATGTTAATAAATAGCGGTGAAGACAGAGGTACTCTGTCGTATAACAGTGTGGTCCATAATTCGAGATAGAGAGTTAAAATTCCAGTTTTCTATGATTTTCTCTTTTGATTCTTTTTCCTTGTTTACACACAACGAGTTGGTAAATATGAGGACACAGATTCACATGCATATGTCTCGTTACCACATGACTTTAACCTTTAATCATGTCATTACTTTTTCAGGTCCACACTGGCAGATAGACGAGGGTTAACACGTCGACTAAGGATAAGAATTTCTCAAGTTACACTCGCACTGTAAAATGACAGAGCTAGGGAAAGCCTACTCCAATACCTTTCATGTTATGCCCTCAACTTTAAACTCTGGTTGATACCAACAATATTCACTCCCTGTTCTCTCATGAAATTCCTCATGCATTAAGTGGAGCAGACTTGTGATGTTCAAGGCGTGATAGACTGACCCAAAATGATAGATAACTGTGTTTGTTTGAGAGTCAGTGTGGCAACACCATGGCATAAGTGTCATCTATATATTCAAGATACTGAAAACTTATAAATGTATAGTTACTAATATCATACTCTCTTCCACACTAGCAGTTTATTTACGATATGTTCGAATTACCTGACATACTCTTGGCTGCCCAGGGATAGATCTGACGCCACTACACCAGCATCGAAGACAATTTGGAGAACAAACTTTATCATATGTTTTAGGCCATGAAAATCATGTAATAAGTCGTAAAAAGTCATAGAAAGAAAAGAATCAGTCACTGACTGACAAAACGAACGTTACCAGAGAAATAATGAGCAACAGTGCATCACATACACACGTTAACGATGGCAGGAAGCAACTTAACTGAGCACTGACTGAGCAGCGTCATGGACACGAACTGATGTGTTGGCGTTGCATCAATGTTGAGTGTGTCTCAGTGCTGAGCTACCGCCTCTCATAATGCTCTCTCTCTCTCTCTCTCTCTCTCTCTCTCTCTCTCTCTCTCTCTCTCTCTCTCTCTCTCTCTCTCTCTCTCTCTCTCTCTCTCTCTCTCTCTCTCTCTCTCTCTCTCTCTCTCTCTCTCTCTCTCTCTCTCTCTCTCTCTCTCTCTCTCTCTCTCTCTCTCTCTGTTCACCTCCCCCCACTCAGTAAATGGACATAGAGCAATAAGAAAGATAAAACATATACATTACTTCACACTCGTGTGTGTGTATATATATATATATATATATATATATATATATATATATATATATATATATATATATATCCTCATCTTGTATGTGTCCTTAACAGCACGTCAGGAGGGAGACTGGACACCATAGCAACGCTCCTTACAACATGTTACTAATTATTATCCAGGGGCAAAAGTTCCCTCCACCCACCGACCTCCGAGGCAATAAACCTTTATCAGAGAAGCTGTGATTGCTAAAGTCACCTACCCAAATGGCGCACTGGAAATATACCTTGGATTATCGGGCGTGCGACCCTTTGGTTGTAGCACCACTAAACTGGCCAAGACAGAAGTGAAGGGGAGAGTATTTAGGCCTGGTTTGCATCAAAGTGTGTGGGGTCACGAAGACTCTCCCCCAGGACATCCATAATCGGTAATATGGAAACACTCCTGTGCTTACCATAACTCGAGGGGTCCAACCCTCACTAACTGGACGTTTAATTGTGGAAATCGTATTCGCAATGCAATATTTTCAGAGGTTTGAGCCCAACACTCACATTAATGTTACAGAACCTTTGGGGGTTGAAGACTAGAGGCGGCAGGGAATCAACACAGTCACTTTCCTACCTCACTACTTCAAAGAAATGTAATGATTTGGATTCTATGTACATCCAGTATGTGTTGTATTCCTATATGGAAGACCTGCATGAGTAATAATGGCATTAAGGATTGATAAAAGAAATTGAGTTCAGAAATATAAAGAGAAACAGAAACGTAATTTTGCTGATGTTGAAGCTTTACAGATTTAGTTGCTTGCGTCCGCTCTTAAGAAGACGAAGTGTAAAATTGGAAGTTGATGCAATGAATTCTAAAGGGTGAACGTACGACCAGCTTCAGACTTATACACTTGTGCAAGATTTTAAGTATGATTTGATCAGCCTATTACCGTAAAGAGGTGGCCCCCATGTAAGCCAAAGAAGAAAGTGATTATGGAGTATATTCGTTTAGTGGGTAATGTGTTTTTCATTATACATGAGAGGGGCACAAGAAATTGCCTTCAGGGATGTAAACGAAGCCGCTGAGAGAGGACTATAACCTTTGCAGGATAAGTTGTGGACTATCATATTCAAGAGGCGATCCCATACCATTAACTTCCAGGTTATTAGTGAAAACATACATGATCCAATATTTGTTGCTGACGACAAATGGAAAAATGAATGGAAATGATGAGCAAATAAATGAATATATATATATATATATATATATATATATATATATATATATATATATATATATATATATATATATATATATATATACATATATTTAGTACATGGACTAGTCTAAATACATGAACATCAAACGACGACCCTCATTTCCACGAGTGAATTTCCATTTCTGAACCTTTCAAAATTTAGAACCTGATCTCCAATCTAAATACAGTCAGGCATTTCCACTTCCAGGTACAGATTAATTCATCTCTTTAATCATGGCGCAGCTGAGGCGCTTATGGATGTCGGGATTATGAAACGAAGCAGCAGGAAGGTTGAGGGATGGACGGCAGTATCACTGGGAGACGGTCAGAGCTGTGTGTGGTGCATGGTGGCCAGAGGGCGCCCTTGAAATGGAATAGGTTTATGAAGGAAAAGAATAGCGTGAACAAAAGGAGACAGTAGTGATAGGCTAAACTGAGGATATAAAGAGTTCATGTAAAGAGGTTATGATTGTACAACTGAAAGTTTATCTAGGAGGGCAATATAGAAGAACGTATGAGAATCAGAAAAATCTTGGGGGTATTTTCTGGTTGAAAGAAAAAAGCTGTATTGGTAAAGAAAGAGAGGTCAGAAAACTAATGGAAATGCCTTTTGTAATCAGAGGCAACAGAGGAAACGAAAAGAAATCCAGAGACATGAATTAGTTAATGTTATGCAACACAGAAGAAAAAAAAGGTCGAACGAACTATGAAAATATACGAGCACTCGTTTCATTCAGATATTAGTGTAAAAGAAAAGTGGGACTTGAAATGTTGAAACAGAACGGTGAAGTGTTTCTAGAACAAAGAACAAGTTAGAAAAAAGATTGTATTATGATATCCATTATACATTAAGGATGCAGTTGAAGCTGGACTATCTAGTGTGGTGTCTCTGAGAAGGAGAACCAGGAGGCTAAGCTCAGAATCTGAGGGAGTTCGTGAAGGAGGAGAGAGTCAAAGGCAATAACAAACACGAAATACGATAAGGCTCCACGAGTACACCAGGCAATTGGAGAGATGGCGAGGGAGGGCAACATGAGGAGGCAGAGGGCACAAGAGTGCTTTCATCCGACGTTTGTGAGATTTTGATGTGCGGACGGCGTGGACCATGGCTCTTTTGGAAGCTGTTCCTTGTGTCAGTCCTTATGGCTGATATCATAAGCAGAAGCAAGATGTCTAGACGAATGATAGAGGGGAAGCCTATGTATATCATATGTATCGAAGTGTCAGATACTTCAAAGGGCCTTACTATGCACACCAGTTGTTTACTCTAGAATGCATAGTTGAGAAAATGCTCGAAGAGTTATACATTTAGAAATGGGTAGGTTTAGATTCAATGTAACTAGGCTAAAAAACGTGCCGGGTTAATGTTGAGAGGACATTTACAGCATTATGGAAGAGACAGAAACTAAGAATGACGATATGTAAGTATCTTAGCTGGAATTAAAGAATAATCAATTTCATGACGTGAAATATACAATAGTATGTGAGGCGAGGAAAACTTTTCTGCTTGCTGGTCTAAGAAGAACACAGAGTTGGTGAATAAAGAAATTAATGAGCAAAGGACATCACTGCACAATATGGATGTATTGGATGAACTGTAGAGAAAGTATCACTTTGAAATGAAGAGATAGCAGGAGATAGAGATTAAGGAACCAGAAAGATAAAGAAGAGGCAGGTATAACTCTGGGAGATAAGGGAGCGTAATGGTCATACAGGGAAGGTCTGGGATATGGAACAGATGAGAATACGTTTACAAAATACGTTGATGCGATGCAGTGCAGAAGTCGTAATACATACTATCATGTTGATGATCTGTTACTGTCAAAGGCGAATGATTTCATTAAGCAGCGAAAAATGCTTTGGGGAAACCTAACCAACACCATAGATATAGCGGGAGCTAGATACATACCTTTCGATCTCGAGGAAAATAAATGGGATGTCGTTAGAGAAGAGATAGCAGAACCACCATAGAAAGTGGAGGATAGACTGGACAGCAAGATACCGTTATTCGGTGATGCACTGAACTTTATGTAGCGCATATGACAGTGAGAAAGGAGGATCGCTAACCAGAAAACTAGATAAATGCAATAACTGTAGAACTGTAGGCATCACTGCATAAAGGATTTTACTACCATACGAAAGGTGGGATATTGCCTGAATTTGTAAAGGTACATATGTGGTATCTACACAAGCGTTACAAATTATCGAGAAAATAACAACAGGTCGAGTTGTGGGTTAGTGGGAGAGTTTCCAGAGTGAAGTGACTGCAGTTTTGGAAAATTAATCGTGTGGTACGCATAACCTCATGCTTTCCTTCAACTGCTTTGAAAGTTTTACTAGAGTTCTCCAACCTAAGTCCAATATCATTTTCACTGACGATGTCATCCCACCTTTCCCGTCAAAGGGCAATGCAAAGATCATTAGAATATATAAACTTACAAGTTCGAAATCTGTGTATTCTTGATGAGTCACAAAGAAACAGGATCCATTCAAAATCTGTGGCGGTGAAACGACGAGGCACATGCCTTCTTGGTGTAAGGTTCAGTGAAGTTACTGTGGTGACACAAAAGACAAATGTCTCATCATACATCAAGAACCAACATCTATGGAAAGCAGATAACAGGACTTACTATACCAGCAGATTACACTCGGCGTTACGAACCACTTATGATTTGGATCAGTAGGACGAAGCTTCGAGGAGGGAAAATAAAGGATCATCCTGAACAAAAGGAACAATGCACCTTCTTGCGGCTCCTCCATGAATTAGGTGGGAAAAGAAAACACGAACAAAGATTTCATTTATGTGGAAAAAACAAATGAAAGCGTAAAAAGGTGTTTTTATTCTGTACTGAATAGAATAAGAGGATATTACGTTTAAGGACTTTGCGTCAAAGGGATTGTGAGAAAGAGTGAATTGTTTATTGCCTTCATGTTGCTGAATCTCTTTTGTAGATATAATAGAAAGGCTCTGACTTAAAGTATAGAGAGAGAGTAACAAAATGCAATAAAGTGAAAATCTAGATAAAACGTAGGGTTTGTGTTTGGGATTATCTATCCGGAAGGAGTTTTACAAAACTCGTTGAGTCGTTACTGAACATTGTATGCATGAAGGTTGCATTTACCCCTTTGAATGTATGCATACACACACAGACACACACACACACACACACACACACACACACACACGCGTCTGAAGCCAAGTAGGTGTTGTGTGTGTGTGTGTGTGTGTGTGTGTGTGTGTGTGTTTACGAAGAAAAAAAACAGAAAGTATCTGACAATCGTAATATGGAGAAACCATCATTCACACATGATCTCTAACATGTAAACAGCACATTCAATGCACGCCTGCTTCAGCCAGTCACGGAGCTCGGGAAATAGTGAATTAGTTAAAACCAAGCTCCATGGACGAGGTCATCACACGGGGATACATCACTTTCATTGCTCTGGCCAGGCGTGACCTGCGTGCCACTATCAAGCTGGAATAAGGAGCTTAGCAGGTCTAGCTCTCCAATGGTTTAAATCTCATGGCTTCAGTGTCTTTTTTTTTCTTCCACCATGAGGAAATATCTGAATAGTTCCCGACGTTGATTCGTAAAGTTCTTCGTAAGGTTGTGACAATCATTCGTGTTTGTGATTCGAATGAGATGATTCAATCCTTTAGATAAAGTTTGAAACTACAGTTAAAGGTTCCATTAATAGACGTCATAAGATTGTGACGGGTGGAGAGTCAGGCAGGGAACCTACGTGGGAAGGTAGAGAGGTTATGGGATCCTTCGGCCCATCGTCCCTCATTTTCACTTCGCGAAGTCTGCATTCGAGATGCCTTTGGATCCTCCACCGTACGCACACCTCACACTTCACCTCCCACCAGCAAGCAACACCTGGACTGGTAAATGAACGTATTCATTTATCAAGCAAGCTCGATGCTGTATATATGATCCACAGTCTCAAAATCAACTCATAGCAAAATGTAAAAAAGATCGACTCTTTGAGCGAAGCCATTGATAAAATCAGTAGTTAAACACACACATACACTTACACACACACACACACACACACACACACACACACACACACACACACACACACACACACTTCAATGTCTTCAAGATAACGAGATACAATATTTTACCTCCTAACACCAACATTGAGAATAACCTCCACATATGAACAAGAAATTAAAATCCCTCATTTCTTCGCTGAACTGTTGATTCCCTCAAATTGGTTTAACAGAAGGGAGACTCTAGACTCAGCAAACGGAGAGTATCATAGTATAAGATAAAGGTTCCTCAGTAAACTAAACTGAGGAATTTCTCTCAGGTAAAGTGCAACCACGATACCGTGGGATGACAGCAGATTTTAGGATGCCTCAGAAGGCCATTCTGTGATGGTGAAGGATATAGACGACCCTTTTTTTTCCACCTGACATTTTATCCTTTTTTTTTCTACCTCTCTCTCTCTCTCTCTCTCTCTCTCTCTCTCTCTCTCTCTCTCTCTCTCTCTCTCTCTCTCTCTCTCTCTCTCTCTCTCTCTCTCTCTCTCTCTCTCTCTCTCTCTCTCTCTCTCTCTCTCACTCACTTACTTAACGCAACCGCCAACTATCCAGCATTTGGGGTCACGCGGTCCACTCGAGACACAGACCAACCATCAACTTTAACGAACGATCATGTAAGTTTTATTGATCCTAAATACCTGCGTTTTGATAGTTTCTTTCTCTCAGAGCTGATTAGCCCTTCATCCTGCCAAAATATAACATTTCTCGTTTTCCAGCTCGTACGTCCGCCTTTCAAGACGTGTCTCCTGTGTATATTCCTTATGGCATTAAGTGACTCTTGCTCTCCACATTTACTTGGAAAATCGTCCCATTAGCAGAGTGACACGCCAGATGAAGGGGTTGATTGGGTTTTCTCCTTTCTGCGTGTATAGTCTTATACAGCCATTACACACCAGACGCGTTGGTGTATGATGTTCAACAAGCTGAAGCTTTGAATTAAGCTTGACTTTGACTGTATTGACGTCAGTTGTCATGTTTTGGACACGGCGAGGAAGGAGAGGTGGTGAGGTCTACAGGTGTAATAAATTTTGGAGATAGTTTACAGTAAAGGCAATCAGATTAGGTGAGAGGTTCTTCTTCACCAGAGGGGAAATTTCCCAGTGGAAAATGTTCGTTGAGTCAAGGAAGAAAGTGACCTATTGAATTTTTACATATACCACCTAAAACATATGGATTTCAGATTTTGAAATTTCAGTTTCACTGACAAATTGTTGATAGAAGCGACAATATATGTATGATTTATCACTTATGATAAATGATACATGTCGCTTATCATATGATAACCCGAGGGTGTGTAGGTGAGAAGACGTAATGGCTTGGTTATGATAAAAGTAGAGTATTATGAAGAGAAGGCTCACAACCACTGTGTACTGCACCTCGTTGCTTCACGCTGTGTAAAACGTACCAGCCTAGGAGTTTTCTGGGGTTAACGATTAAGTGTGTAAGTGTCAGAGGACGTGGTTGGGTATGTAGTTGTGGTGTTGTGGTGTGTCTTCAGCTGGTCAAGTACCTCCAACAAGTGTGTTTTAGTCGGCCATCAAACAAGGGCAAGTGAACTGGACTCTCAGCGTCTATACTTCATTCCAAGTGTCTCAAACTTCACGTAGCTTTACGTACGCTCAGAGGTGCAGATGTTCTTTCATTTTCTTCCAATTGACATAAAAAGGATTGAGTCGTGTCGCTGGCATAAGATTTCCTGTCATAATTCTATTGGTTGTGAGATGTTTTGGTGCCTTATGTAACGAGCCTTGAATATGTAACAACCCATTTGTCAACATCGTTGCATCGATCTCTCTCATGTTGATCAACGCAGCGACCAAACCCAATAGACCTGACCATTTCATTATATTTACAATACCATTTAATTATTGGTAAATGAAAATTTTCTAAGAAATCTCGTCCTTCGTTAGAAAGTACTGTATATGTAATACACTTTTATTTCTGAGCACCTTAATTCTAAGAGTTTCCCAACAGGTTATATATAAATTGATCGTTTCATTCTTTTTCTTTCATACTATTCGCCATTTCCCGCGTTAGCGAGGTAGCATTAAGAACAGAGGACTGGGCCTTTGAGGGAATATCCTCACCTGGCACCTTTCTCTGTTCCTTCTTTTGGAAAATTGAAAAAAAAAACGAGACTGGAGGATTTCCAGCCACCCGCTCCCTCCCCTTTTAGTCGCCTTCTACGACACGCAGGGAATACGTGGAGATTGGTTTCATTCTAAAGTGTATGATTCACCTGTCCATAAGTCCTTTGAGCACGTACTAGACTACAATTTCCAGCTTTATCGCTGATTAAGGTTAGTTCATATTACGCCATTTCTTTGCTATTCTTGTCATCAGAAACAAGAACAGGGTGTAGCTAGGTTAACCAGAGGCATACAACACCTCCCTAGTGAGGCCAAGGGTATCGTTAGCCACACATGACACGTACCTGTGTTAGAATTCAAGGCAGGTCAGCTGGCGAGCAGATAGCTCATCCGTTTAACTTCCTTTCTGTGGTTGCTGGATACCAATGTATCTAGCTGACGCATCATATATATATATATATATACATATATATATATATATATATATATATATATATATATATATATATATATGTATAATCATATCTATTATACTTTGTTGCTGTCTCCCGCGTCCACACACGCACATATACATACCCATGCATCTCAACGTATACATAGATATACACACACAGACATATACATATATACACATGTACATAATTCATACTGTCTGCCCTTTATTCATTCCCGTCGCCACCCCGCCACACATGAAATGACAACCCCCTTCCCCCCGCATGTGCGCGAGGTAGCGCTAGGAAAAGACAACAAAGGCCACATTTGTTCACACTCAGTCTCTAGCTGTCATGTATAATGTGCCGAAACCACAGTTCCCTTTCCACATCCAAGCCCCACAAAACATTCCATGGTTTACTCTAGACGCATCACATGCCATCCTTTCGAATCTAACACTCTTTTTCAGAAGCTTAAAGACCCCAGTCTTCAGTGAGACTGGTCTGGAGTTAAAAGCTTGATCCCGTAGTCTGCGTGTGTAGGCTGATAGTAGACAACTACACGAAAGTTCCATCATAACCAAAATAGAAATCGGAGACAGACGTACGTATGTCTCCTGATACAAATTGAGGAAAATGCTTTATACTAAGACAATAATGGACCTGATGAGACAAAAGCCAGAGGTAAGGACAGGGGATCTATCGCGTAATGAAGGTTCCAAGAATAAACCATTGAGGGTTTTCCGGTTTCATACGGATAAAAGACGGATGTAACGAGATTACTCTCGAACCCAGATAGCTGCCGTCGACCCGTAAACCCGGGTAATAGTATCTGAGAAGAATCACCGGACACCAGCTTTGCTCAGGCATGGAACGTCCTTAGGATTGGAGGACGATTTCATATATCTTTGAACAGGAAAGGAAAGATGAGAGAACCATTAAACCCGACTCCGATGAGCGATAGTTGAGGAAGAACATATCGTCGTTTTGATGTACTTTGGATCATGTTTCCTCGTCATGAGTTCGTTATTATTTTATGTATATAAACTCTTTATTCTCATATCAGTGGGATACAGACGTCTGATTCTGGCACTTTCGTAAGGATTGATAGATCATTGACAGACGTGGGAGCGTATATTTACCAATGACCGATGTCAGCCACCAAGCCCAGGCACAATGTAACACAGAATATAACGAACTGTGATGAAGTGCCCGGATGTATTACAAGCGAGACAGCTATGCAAGATGTGTATGTGTGTGTGTATGTGTGTGTGTGTGTGTGTGTGTGTGTGTGTGTGTGTGTGTGTGTGTATCCTCAGGTATAAGACTTTATAATTGAAAACGAGGACTAAACTGGCAAGGATAAACATCATCTTCACAAAGACAGGTCAAAGGTTTGCCTCCATAACCCATATCTCACTCACGTTCACACCCTCATCATAACATAAGCCAGTCTTCGCTTGTTACGAGTAATCTCTTTTCCATTAGATAGTATATATATATATATATATATATATATATATATATATATATATATATATATATATATATATATATATATATATATATATATATACCTCTTACTTAGCTTCTCTGGATCATTCAGCTTTTAAATTGTTCAAGTTATTTTCGAGTACTGGAGATAAATGATTTCACATTGTGTTGTGAGGGTTGGACACACGGTTATTTCTGCTTGGCCTTACCTGCTTACCTGCTGGGACGAATGCCCCCTGCTTTCCTTCCCTTATTTTCTCCACGCCTGCCAGAAATAGCGCACATATATCCGTCTTCTCCAACTTTGTAATATACTATGCCTCAGCTCAGTGCCCAAGTTGTGACATAAACGTAACTTGTTCTCAACTTAAGACACCAGACCCCCACCAGTCTTTACCGAATTAGACGCTAATTTTACACAGCTGGCTTGAGGGATAGGGAACATTTTTTCTAACGCATGGCATATATTCATATATATATATATATATATATATATATATATATATATATATATATAGGTAGGACACAGGTAGATAGACAGATTGATAGAGAGATAGACAGATAGGTAGATAGATAGATTTCATTGAACATGACTGCTCATTCAGCATTTATCAGTTTCTTGCTGATTTTCTCATCTTGTCTAACGATTCTCTGATACTGTTCAGGAAAGTTACTAAAAAATCTGTCCAAAGTTCATAGAAGGGGTAGAACAAAAGTCAAGTAGAAACTAGTAATGTTTTTTTTTATCTTATTAGGTCTATAGTAACATAATAGTTCTTGCCTCGTGTCACATCCTCAAGCGTAAGGACAGCATAGCAGCATAGCAATGTCCAGGTGCAAAACTCAAGGATAAAGTAAGATCATGGACCACTGAGAGATGGATGATTTAGGTGGCTACCACTTGCCTTGCTGACGAATTCTGGCCACCTCAGAACAGCTCCTCTGGCATGTCACAAGCCACGGTGCTGGGTTGTTTTTAAGCATTAGACGTGATGTTTTCTTTCTTTGGTGATAAAGAGAAGGTCAGCAAAGACTCGTACAGGAATTAAGAGAGCTGAGTTACGGGGAAGGAGAGGGGCATTATAAGTACCCACCATGGAAGAAAGAGGAGTGAGGAGTGACCTAATTAAAGCCTTTAGATTTTTTGGATCAGCTTGATAATCAAGATAGTGAAGATGATGTAAAAAGATCATAGAATAACTAGAGACCACAATATGAAATTAAGCAAGAGACTTGTTAGAAGGCATGTACAGAAATACTTCCGAAGTAAAGAGTAACGTATGAATTAGATAACCTGTTATAAGACAGTCAATGTGGACAGCAAACACAAGTGTAAGAAGCTTTCTGACAGCAGTGTAAAGAGGTACATCCCCCCCCTAACGTGGAGCTCCCCCTTCCCCTTGTACGGTAGAGTTAGGTTGCTACACATAATTACAGACAAGCACATAAACAAGACACGTACTCACGCATATAGACACACGTCAATAAACAAACAAATGCATATATCCCAACATTTTTACTCAAATCACTGCGACTGTCTCTTTTAAACTTTGCTTTCAAAATCCGTCACTACCGGTAAAACAGAATTTCATCTGTGCTTTCACATTTCTCTTGTTTATCCTCACCTCATCTTTAGCCCCAGTCAAAGGGCGGTCCATCGTGGCTTGACGCTCATTTACCATTTCACCAAATCGAAAACTTTTCCCTGCAACTTTTCTGGTCGCTTTCGAATCCTCCTCCTATTTCTTAACACTGACCCAAGTTTTTCATAAAACTACTTCGACATTTCAACTACATTTTTCACAAGACGTCTCTAACACTCCCTCAAAATGTACTTACAGATTTTCTCGTGCTCAAGCATTCCGCTATATAACCTGCACTGTTCCAGCAACATTCAGAAACATTTCAAACTATATCACAAATATCATCTAGTGTTCTTGAAATGCTCTTCAAACCCTCTTGTACTAAGTACCCAGCACTATTAGTTTCTAATCACATTTTAGCAATTTATCCTTCCTTGCGTTTGAGAATATCCAGGACATGTAACTGAAAAAAATTTCCATCACCTCAGAATCTTTTCTCCACTCTTACCTTACTTTTCTGTAATTCCGTCGCATTTCAGGTGCTCTGGCAGCTCTTTCCAGCAGTTTGTGGATACCTTCTCAACAGTCCAGTAATGTTTCCAGCACTTTTAGATTTCCATATTTACGATGGATATCTCTAATTCGTTTCTTGCAGCCCTTGCACACATTGTAGAATTATCTCATAACTATATCTCACATCCCAATATTCATCCTACTTGTTGAAAATTTCGGCATATTTCTCTATTCATATTCCTCATCATTTCTGCAAACCTCTGGAAACGGAAATTATCTGTAATATTTCTCCCATACATATCCATCCGTCCTTCAACATTTTTACTTAGACCTTCCCTTTTTCTAAGACTCTCCAACAATTCTCCAGCACTTACCCACTTAAAGTTTCTCCCAGGACATCTCTAAACCCACTTTTCCAGCGTTTCGTGAACGTTCATCCATATCTTTAACATCTCGACACTTCTCCAGATGCCACATTTTACTAAATCTTGACTACAATCATGGAAAGGTTTTCGTTTCTCTACTCACACTTCCAGTACTAACATTCCTCTCATTGTGAGGACACTGCATCCCTCACCAAATGGCATGTGGACTACTTCTTCTGTTCATATTTTGTTGAAAACTTGTTAGAGAAACAACAATCTGCCTGGGGTATCATGCTTCCATATCAATAAAGGAGTTTATAAAGACCTTTGTAGAGTCAATATACCACTCTGTACTGTCGCAAACACAAGCTTATACAAATTCATACAAATAAACACCACTGAAGTGAAACAGCAACAGATCACTGGGTCCAAACAAGGTTCTTTGTAGTTGTGGAAGAGAACAGAAACAAGGTTGTTTGTGGTTGTGGAAGAGAACAGAAACAAGGTTGTTTGTGGTTGTGGAAGAGAACAGAAACAAGGTTGTTTGTGGTTGTGGAAGAGAACAGAAACAAGGTTGTTTGTAGTTGTGGAAGAGAACAGAAACAAGGTTGTTTGTGGTTGTGGAAGAGAACAGAAACAAGGTTGTTTGTGGTTGTGGAAGAGAACAGAAACAAGGTTGTTTGTGGTTGTGGAAGAGAACAGAAACAAGGTTGTTTGTGATTGTGGAAGAGAACAGAAACAAGGTTGTTTGTGATTGTGGAAGAGAACAGAAACAAGGTTGTTTGTGGTTGTGGAAGAGAACAGAAACAAGGTTGTTTGTGGTTGTGGAAGAGAACAGAAACAAGGTTGTTTGTGGTTGTGGAAGAGAACAGAAACAAGGTTGTTTGTGGTTGTGGAAGAGAACAGAACATATGGATTGGTGTGGTAGGAGGAGGAGGAGAAAGACATTCGGATGATGGTGTCAGGCATATCTGCTTGTATGTCTGCCTGAACACACTCAGTCATGAATGTTGGCTAACTCCCTTCTGGGTCAGGGATTACAGCAGTCACATGCTAACGTTTCCCAACTGGTGCTGAGTTCCTGAGGTGAAGTGGTTGAGGGTAAGACCAAAAGCGTTATCAGCCTTTACAACTCTACTTGGTATAACGAAAAGAAGAAAAAAAAAATCTGTATGAATTTACTCCTAAACTCTTATCTTTCCAGGGTCTGGTTTTCCATGCAAGAGGTCATAACGGCAAGATTATAGACCAAAGTCGTTACTAAAATGCACAGTTCTTTCTAGATAAGCGTTTCTAAAGGTGGCAAATATTCATTGGCAGATGCAAAGGAATGTGATCACGAGAAGAGAGGGTTCTAGCCTACACTCAGGACGAAATTCTTATGATCTTTCTTTCATACAAGTTCGCTCTATCCTGCCCTAGTGGAATAACGCAATGACCAGAGGACACAACCTTAAAGGAAAAATCTTCGCTAGGCGTCCTTCATCTGAAGATACAAATACATAAGGGAGAATCTAAAGTTCCCTACACTCGCTATTCTCAGTCACTTTATACAACACACAAGAGTTAGTGGGTAGCATTCTTCTTCTCATATATGCAGAGATTTAAAAGGCAACTTGCATCTGAGCGCAGTGAGAGGAGCACAAGTCAGCTCAGACCTTCTTAAGTAAAGAATACTTCCCACGTATTCCCTGCGTGTCGTAGAAGGCGACTAAAAGGGAAGGGAGCGGGGGGCTGGAAATCCTCCCCTCTCAGTTTTTTTTTTCAATTTTCCAAAAGAAGGAACAGAGAAGGGGGCCAGGTGAGGATGTTCCCTCAGAGGTCCAGTCCTCTGTTCTTAACGCTACCTTGCTAACGCGGGAAATGGCGTTTCCTTGCGCTACCTCGCAAACGCGGGAGACAGCGACAAAGTATAATAAGAAATAAAAAAATATAAATATATATATATATATATATATATATATATATATATATATATATATATATATATATATATATATATATTTATACTTTCCGGTAGAAAGGATTGGAAGCGCCGTCAGTAGTGTGAAAGCTGGGTATGTTAGCCTGTTAACTATGGAACCCATAATATGGGAACATATTCGACTACAAGGAATCTAACACCCTTTGTGTTATACACACAAGCATCGGGGCCTCGCTGATCCCTTCCCGTCATATTTACCAGCTGATACGTTTTACCGAAGCCCTACCGTCAAACGCAGAGATAAATAAACAATGACTATGGTACAATTAACACGCAAAACTCTAAAGTTTTTATAAAGTCCTCAAACAATTGGTTCCTCCACCAACGATACTGTATAGTAGTTTGTCTTTAAACCTTTATCATAATAAATGTATTTACATTCCTGAGGCTCTATCTTCTCTTTTCTTAAGAGTGAAAATAGATTACAAGAATTAGAAAATATGAAATAATTCCAAAGTTGGATTATAATTTTTTTAGAACAATAGTAGAGTCTACCAGATGTCAGAACCAAATTCATACCCTGGATCAGTCCAGCTGGTCTGGAGCTAAAGACTCCAGAAATATACTTTCTCCTGGTATATATATATATATATATATATATATATATATATATATATATATATATATATATATATATATATATATATATATATATATATATATATACAAGGTTCGAACAACGAGGCAGCTGAAGGCAGTACCTTCGTGAAACAACAGATGTCGCTCCACCGTCATGTTTATTATGGTTGTTTCAATAGTGACAGTTGCCGCTACAAACAGCCTCTCAGTGTTCGCCCTTAACCGTATATAATATACGGTTAACATTACTGAATTTTCGCTATCTACATCACCGTGAACCATCGTTATTACAGTCTTAACGTAACTAGTATATGGACGTTACGTCATTCTTCACCCTCCCTCACAAACGCCTAATTCCACCCGCTGTCATCGCCACTTCCCCTACGTGCCCCTCGTAAACACCCGGTACGACATTTGCTGGTACAAAAGTCACTTCCTTATGCTGTTTCGACGTTCGATTATCAGACGTTTTGGAATCACACAGTGGGTAGGAGCGGAGCAGAGCTTGTGCCCGTGAGTTAGTTCACCCGGACCATTGGTGCTTTATGGATGTAGCCAGTGCGTCTGTGCTTAGAGAAATGTTTTCAACCCGTTTTTAAGCTGCATAAGCTTAGTGCTACGTTGCTAAAACTGTTTAATACAAGTGAAGTAAAGAACAATTACTGATGATCATAAAGTACTTCCAGGATAAACTCTTTCTGGTGTCAGTGTGACATGGTAGTGTGTAGTGTTTACATTATTGTGGCAAAGACCCGAGAATTTTTCAGCCAGGTAAACATGCTCACAAAGATCCCGGATATCGACAAGGAGAGACGAAGGTTCTCTGTCGCCTCCTAAGGTTTGGTGAACCCGCTCGCGTTGCTATCCGTAACCTCAGGCGAAACTGTGAATTGTGTAGTCGTGACTCTACAGTACAAGACTAAGGCTACGTTTATTCTCTTCAGCCAGAGTAAGAATGGATGACGCGCCAACTTCGACGGTATTTAAGTAAGTAGAATTACCCTTTGTAGATGTCCACGTAAGACAACTGATATAGTATTTCACAATGTGTCCACAGAAGGATGGGTGAGGAAGTGTTTCGGGATGGATCTCCTGCTCAGGGATGTGTTTGTATTGTGGCTGAGGGTAAGTAGCGTCTCATGAGTATTCTTTAGGGAGTTTTCTGAGAAAGGACGTCGTTGCATTGGGCCAGAAGTGTTTCATGAGTCGGGGCTGCGTTCGTGTGGTGGGTTTGAAGATTACTTATCGTATGCCATATTGTGGCAGTGGGTCTAGTGGTCCATTGTGGTGGGGAAGGCGTGTAACCATCCAACTAGCATTACAGTGATCACGTTAGTAATGGAGTTGTTTAAGAGTTCATTCTCTGATTTCTAAGTTGATGGCGTGTGGTATTATCTGAAGTGGTTTCTTCGTTACATTTGGTTTACAATGTATAAAGACAAGTTTAAGTTTTATAAAGTTTTATAAAGACAAGTTTAACTTTAAGTTTAAGTTTATTTCCCTTCTACAGCATGGAGTTGTAGGATGTCCTTCTTCGTTTGCTTGGTTTGTGATGTTGATACAGTATGAGACTGCATGGTTCAGGGATGGTAAATCATTTACTGTTAAGTTTTAGAGTGTGGATGCCACGCATTGCGTGAGGCCTGGCTGACCAGTTTGGCCCGCCTGTAGTGTGTGTGAGTCGTTTCTCGTGACCGCGAGGGTTTAGCGGGCCGGATCGAGTGTTGTCAACATGAGGTCAGGGAAGAGCTGGTGCAGCGTGTCCCTGGTGGCCCATGTGTGCAGTGATGATGGCTCAGCCGTATGGGTGTATATGGAGTGTGGGGCTTAAGGGAGGGGAAAGGTGGCGGTGGGAGGAGAGGAGGTGTGATGAGTTGATGGTTGTTTGTGTATAGCGAATGACGTCACGGCATTCCCATACACTTGTTATCATTAGCAATATGAAGGTGATGGTTCACAGTATTACGGACATTGAATTTTATAACGATACTCGTAAATACGTAACCAAGAACATATGCCATAATGGTGTAGCCATAATGGTGTAACTAGAACAGCTGGTGTGGTAGTTACCAAGTGTTGGATTGTTCTTGTCATGAATCGTTACGTTTCACACCACGTCGGACATTTTACGTGCGGTTCTTAAGAATGTAGCATGGCGTACGTTGTTACCGGGTGATCATACTTCATCTCTTGTGTTTGTTACTTGAGTGAGAGTGTATCATACAAGGACGATCTCCCTCCTGGAGCGGATCCTGAACTAGCTTTCGAATCGTCGTCTGTTTCACACCTCGGGTCACACACTGTCTGCCTCGGCGTGTTTATATGTCTCTCATTAGCAATTTTCCTGCTTTCCTGGAGTTGTTGTGTTGTTCTGTTGTTGTTATTGTTGTTGTTGTTGGTGTTTTGATAGTCACATCCTGAGCCACGTAACTGAGTCTGGTGGTAGGATAAGAGGCGTATGTGGCGGGACGCATCAGTTATGACGTCAGGCGTATGTAGCGGAACGCATCCGTTATGACGTCAGGCGTATGTGGTTTGTGACAGTCTGGTAGACATTAATTTTCCTGTCAGATTCGAGGAAAATATATATATATATATCAAGAATGATCACGGTGACGTTTGGTTTTTACCGGAAAATAAACAATTATCTGCAGGTCAGTGACGTAGGTCAAGGATTTACGATGGAGTTACGACAAAGAAATAAATCTACGCACCGAAAGAATATAGTTAAAGTGTATTGTGTCTCGAATGTCAGTATAGTGAAGACATGGGTCATACGCAGTATGTAACAGCTTCTATAAGCCTGCGTAACACCTATGAGTAGATTCTCTCTCTCTCTCTCTCTCTCTCTCTCTCTCTCTCTCTCTCTCTCTCTCTCTCTCTCTCTCTCTCTCATGGCCACACTTCGGTTCAGCAGCCCACGAGAGTAACGAAGAATTCCTGTCCCTCCCTCCCTCCCTCTTGATGGAGTATCAGGGTGGAGGGCGACAAGGGATACACAGAAAGTTCCCTGACAGCGATCACATCTGGTGATGGACGTCTGCAAGGCATCACAGTTAGTGCCAAGAGAGTCAGGGAGGCGTGCGTCTTGTCCTCTGTTCGTTCCCCTACATCACTCGTTTGGTAATAAATTGACACGATGCGACCCCTTCGTTGTGGAGGACGCTGGATATTGCAAAGGTCTTGCCCAGCTCTGCACAAGAGAGAGACGACCTGATGTAAGGCTTGGGGAGGGTGGAAGTTGTGGTGCCTATATGGCAACTCTCTCTATTGTCACACAAGGATTGCAAAATGGACAAAGGTCATCATTTTTCAATGCGTTTCACAATGTTGTACAGGTGGGTACACTGAAGAAAAACACTGAACGTTAGTGTAAACAATCTGGATATGATAAAAGATATATACTGTGGGTTGTGTGAAGGGCTAGATGTACCACTGTGGACATGTGTCCTGGATATGATATAAAATCTCAGAGCAGCAGACGAGATAAATGGCAAATGCTAAGACTACTGGCTTCACGATAGGGGTGCTACACCCTCCGTGTCAGTAAGTTGTAGACAGCAGTCGCCCAGGGAAGAATTACCCTCCAGGAGGGTATGATTGCTTCTCAGGCAAGGTAGAGAGAACGCGACACAAGCTGTGGCAATGCTGACTGAATAACGTATCATATAAAGAAAGTCATAACATTGGTATGTGACTGGTGTATCTTTTCGATATCTTAAACACTGAAATAGTGGCCGGTGTCTACTGAGTTATATATAGGTATGTCATAATCTAGTTCGTGGAGGCAGCCGGATAAGTGATAATTTACCTCTACAAGGGAAACTGGACTACGTCGGTGTTATTGCCTAGTAACCTACTGCTAGTGTGCGGTTTCGCCAAAAGCAACTGAGACAGGAGGTGGGAGGTCGTGATCCGGGAGACAACCATGTCGACTCACCGTTGATGCCAGTCGTGTTCTGTGTTATTGGTCGCTACACTGATGTGTGAGGTGGTCGGATAAGGCTGGATAGCTGTTTTTGTTGTCCTGATTTTGAGGTCAACACCCGAGCAGCTGAGTGACTGCCACGTCCTCTCAGTTCCCTCCCCCATGATCTTATTGTAGACGATAATGACATATTATAGATCGCTGTGGACGGACCCAACACGTGAAGGGACGTACATCAAGAAGGCTTCTTCCTTGATAAGCCACTGGCGTGGCGGAGAGTGAGTGAGGGCGCGGGCGATGTAGAGACACTGACATCTCTTGGTGCTTGCATGGTTCGCCTCATTATAGATGGTTAACTTTTACTCATCAGATTGTAAATTTTATGCATGGCTCTTCATGGTTGTATTATGGAGAGAGGTTCATTATTCCCGGTGTATCGTTCTTTTTTGTGGATCCTTGACTCTCTCTTGTGAATATATTCTAAATGGACTCGCTCGAACGTATAGCACAGCTTCAGACATAGAATAATTTTCAAGATAGATAGATGCTGCCCAGCGCTTGTGCACCTGGTAGTCAGTATTAAGGTCAAGTGTTTGTGACAACGTGGAGTGTTGACGTGGTACGCGAGGCTCTCGTACACCCAACAGGTTCTATAGGTTAGAGATAACACCCGTGGAGGAATTCTTTGCTCTCCTGTATCATGAATGATACCTGGAATCACCACACACCCTCCTTATCTGTGCTGATGATATTCCTTATATCTTTTCCATATACAAATCAAACGCCTGTCCTCCTCCTCCTCCTCCTCAGTTCTCACGTGTTTGCCACTTGTCATGCCACACTGTTTCCAGAATCATTCTGTCTTTTTTCTTTCTATCTTTAACACTTTATTATTCAAAGATTCTCATCAACGAAGATATTTCTTCATGCACACACACACACACACACACACACACACACACACACACACACACACATATATTCTTATATATATGTTATTTCCCATAAAAAGGCAAACGAACGAGCCAAATGATGATCATATTTCATCTTAAGTTCATTTATCTATTTCGGACGCTACTTCGTTCGCACAGGAAATAGCGAAAAATAATATATATATATATATATATATAGATCCTGTTTTTTCGGAAGTGGGATATATTGAAATTCGCAGTTCTACGTCCTTACTGTGTGCCACAGAAGGGTAAAAAATTTCAACATCAAAGGATATCTGTGGAACCCACGTAGGTTCTAGTATGTCACACGACCCACCAAAGTGTAGTAGCACTGTAAACAGTTGAGACACCTTAGGCAAGACACGCGTCCTGTGTTACTAAGTAGGAGAACTGTGGTAGGTTCTCACAACGCTGCCTTGTGTGACATAGTGGCTGCACATTACACTAATATCAACAGCAATTTTCGCCTGGCAGACTTAAGAGTTTCACACGAGATCAGTTTCACATCCCAACAAGTCAAGTCCCAAGTTGTATTTGCGGGTAAATAACCGGGGATGTGAGGGGCTATACCGTGCCATCAGCTCTGTTATCTTTCGTGATGGATCATATGGTATCATCCACATTGGAAAATTGACAATATGTCATTTTAAAGATAATACATACATACACAGGAAACATATAAACAACTGCTGGGAACCCAGCAATAACTTCTTTTATAAAAGAACCCAAAAGAAAAATTTCTCGATTTTTCGAAATGACTGGAAATCAAGACAGATGTAAAACACGTTTAGTTCACTATTTAGTGTAGGTCACCTCAGGTTCTAAACTGCCTTTGATGATGGTACTTACATTCCTGGATGACTTATCTTCAAACAGGGTAAATAGTGGAAGGTTGTTTAAACTTCATCATCAAGGTGGTAATTTTTTCGTCATATATACTGTATCTTATGCTATATGTACGTCATATTGTGCTATATGTACAGTATCTTGTGTTATATGTACAATATCTTGTGCTATACGTACAGTGTCTTGTGCTATATTCATAGTATCTTGTGCTATATGTACATTATCTTGTGTTATATGTACAATATCTTGTGCTATATGTACAGTATCTTGTGCTATATGTACAGTATCTTGTGTTATATGTACATTATTTTGTGCTATATGTACAGTATCTTGTGCTATATGTACATTATCTTGTGCTATATGTACAGTATCTTGTACTATATGTACATTATCTTGTGTTATATGTACAGTATCTTGTGCTATATGTACAGTATCTTGTGCTATATGTACAGTATCTTGTATTACATGTACAGCATTTAGTGTTGTATGTACTGGATCTTGTGCTATATATACGTTATCTTGTGCTACATGTACAGTGTCTTGTGCTATATGTAGAGTATCTTGTGCTATATGTACAGTATCTTGTGCTATATGTACAGTATCTTGTGCTATATGTACAGTATCTTGTATTACATGTACAGCATTTAGTGTTGTATGTACTGGATCTTGTGCTATATATACGTTATCTTGTGCTACATGTACAGTGTCTTGTGCTATATGTAGAGTATCTTGTGCTATATGTACAGTATCTTGTGTTACATGTACGGTATCTTGTGCTACATGTACAGTATCTTGTGCTATATGTACAGTATCTTGTGTTGTCATGAAAAAGGCTTAAAAGAAAAGGTAAGCATAGAAATCCCAAAGACAGAAATACCATCAACAGATATAAATTTTATATATATATATATATAAGGTTATGTTACTGATGACTTATAAGACATCTAATCGTTTAAGAATTACACAAAAGTGAAAAAGATAGACCTATAAACCCACCAGCTCTTTCATACGTATTGGATTTAGTTTAAAAGAAATTTGTGAGGACTAGTGTCCAGGCAAAGTCAAGGGAAAACATAGGGAGCATCTGATCCACCTTACCCTGCGTCTGTCTGCTTCTTTCCTCCTCTTTCCCTCTTTATAACTCTGTATCTTCTTGGAAATTTATTTCTAGTTGTCATTTTCGTTGTAAGGCAACATAAATCCAAAGATTTTACGTCACAAAATGATCCACTCATGTTTAGCTCAATTCATAAGTGTTCACTAAAGTGTAAAGTCCAATATATATATATATATATATTATCCCTGGGGATAGGGGAGAAAGAATACTTCCCACGTATTCCCTGCGTGTCGTAGAAGGCGACTAAAAGGGAGGGAGCAGGGGACTGGAAATCTTCCCCTCTCATCATTTTTCTTTTTTTAATTTTCCCAAAGAAGGAACAGAGAAAGGAGCCAGGTGAGGATATTCCCTCAAAGGCCCAGTCCTCTGTTCTTAACGCTACCTCGCTAACGCGGGAAATGGCGAATAGTTTGAAAGAAAAAAAGGAAATATATGGTTCATTCCTTTATGTAATGCTGGCAGTGTTGCTAGCCCTTGTTTTTGCCCGTCCAGAAGACGCTGCCGCCTCCTGTTTGGTATTCTCTGCTCGCGTGGTTGTTGTTTTTGGTAAAATTCCACAGCCAGAAACCACAGAGGAATTTGTTCCTTGGTGCTGGAGAGGCCTCACCGAAACTTATCCTCGGGAGACGCATTAGTGTCTTCTCTAATATAGGGTATAGTCGATGACGTAGGCCAATCCAGTATCATGTATAGTTTGACTTTCATTCCGATGGAACACTTTTCGATAAGAGCCACATAAAACGTGCGTTTGAGATCCATAGCAAATTTACTCTATTGACGTCCTTTCTATTCGTGTAGCATTTCTCTGACATTCCGACACAGTTTCTTGAGATAGCTGGGACGTCCATGCTGGAGTAATACTTCAGACGAAGGTGAATATAAGCTTCGTAAAAGACCATCTTCTTTCATTTTATTATGGCCAGTAAGAGTAGCCTTTATAGTAAATTGGAAACTTAAAAAGATGAGTAATAATAGATATAAATTATCATCATTTCCATCTATGTTCCTTAGGGCATAACGTATTAGTAGTCCAGAGTATATTGATGATGAGTTTGAAAAGATATATTCCATTGGATCCAAGTTAAAGTACCCTAGATCTTTCATTGATAAATCCCTTAAGTTTGCAAAGAAATCATTTTATAGAGTTAAGCCCAAACCTCCCATCGACACCAAGAATCTTGTAGTTCTCCCTTTTAATAATAATTTTACTTTACTTCCCATGTTGCTAAAATCCTTTAATGTAAATGTTGCCTTCAACAACAATGATACTATAAAGAGTATCTTAATCAGGAATTCGCCAGAAAATTCTCCTGGGTGCATCTATAAAGTGCTCTTCCCCAAACTGATGCTCTGTACATGCCTTGACTATCTCAATCAATACCCTCCCATACAACTTCCCAGAAATACTCAACAAACTTATACCTTTGTAATTTGAACACTCATCTTTATCCCCTTTGCCTTTGTACAATGGCACTATACATGCATTCCACCAATCCTCAGGCACTTCACCAGGAACCATACATACATTGAATATCCTCATCAACCAGTCAACAACAGAGTCGCCCCCCTTTTTGATAAATTCCACTGCAATACCATCGAAACCCACTGCCTTGCCGGCTTTCATCTTCCGCAAAGCTTTCACTACCTCTTCTCAGTTTACCAAACCATTCTCTCTGACCCTCTCACTTCGCACACTACCTCGACCAAAACATCCTATATCTGCCACTCTGTCATCTAACACATTCAACAAACCTTCAAAATACTCACTCCATCTCCTTTTCACATCACCACTACTTGTTATTACCTCCCCATTAGCCCCCTTCACCAAAGTTCCCATTTGCTCTTTTGTCTTATGCATTTAATTTACCTTCTTCCAAAACATCTTTTTATTCTACCCAGACTTTAATGATACTCTCAACTCTCCCCCCTTTTTCACCTCTTGCACTATTCTCTTGACTTCTTGCCTCTTTCTTTTATACATCTCCCACCTATTTGCACTTTTTCCCTGCAAAACTCGTCCAAATGCTTCTCTCTTCTCTTTCGCTAATAATCTTACTTCTTCATCCCACCACTCACTACCCTTTCTAATCTACCCACCTCCCACGCTTCTCATGCCACAAGCATCTTTTGTGCAAGCCATTACTGCTTCCCTAAGCACATCCTATTTCTCCCACACTCCCCTTACGTCCTTTGCTCTTACCTTTTCCTATTCTTCACTCAGTCTCTCCTGGTACTTCTTCACACAATTCTCCTTACCAAGCTCACTTACTCTCGCCATTCTCTTCACCCTTATTTCTTAGCTGCAACATACTTTTCATTGCTCTGAAGCCTCAGCGGAATAAGATGTCAATTCAGATCTGGAATATCCCTTGGGACCACCATCCCTATAATTCAGTACGTTCTTCCCTAACAATCGGTAGAAGACCTTGCCTTATTTCCCTGTGAGAATGATTAAGGAGGTAATCTTGTACGGAGGGATTCTGCCGTGAGCAGAGGAAGAAGGTAAATGACAATGTTCAATCTATTTCCATAGAGATCTAGTCTTTGCACCATACACGATTTCGCGAGATATCTCTGTAAGCCTCGTAATTTACGAGCAAATGAGGATATTTTTTTCTCTTTTTGTTCAGATTGTTACCAGATTCATTGATCAGATCCTTTTTGAATACCTTATAACAAAGCACTCTACAAGGTGCATACGCCTTACTTGATCCACAGCTTCATCTGTATAAAAGATCAATAAGTATTAACTAGAAACACACTCTAGAGTACGTGCGTCTGTGTGAGGATAATGCAGAGCAACTGAGTAGTAAATACTTGTTGTCTTCTTTATTGTATCCGAATCACGAAGGGTCTTGGAATGTATTGAAAACGGTGTTTGTAGTGTTGTAGGTGGTGTCCAGACCACAAGCGGGGAATTGTGACTCGTGTGTGTCTGGGGAGTGTGGTTTCTCATGGATGGATGTTTAGCGGCTTGGACTTACAGACTTAGCTGGGAGGTCGGCTTTTAATTGCTTGTCGGTTATTTCATTGTTTATGTGTTCTATCTGTATATTTGTTGAGGGAGGGTGGGTAGAGGTGGGAGTGGAGGGGGGCCAGGTGAGGATATTCCCTCATATGTCTAGTCCTCTGTTCTTAACGCAACCTCGCTAATGCGAGAGATGGCGAATAGTATGAAAGATATATATATATATTCACATCTATACATCAAGATCATACATGTATATACATACATACATGTACATAATTATTTCTCTTTAGTGCCATAAGTTGGGCAACATAGTTAGGTCACGGGTCACATATAACCTAATGAGACAAAAGTTGTAAGAGACTTCTCAAAGTCTCTAACACTCAAGGATACAATGTTGGTAGATAATACCATCTGGACATGAAGGACCACCCCCACCTTGTCTTGCCCACAGAGTAAGCTCACTAAAGGGGATTAACCAAGATATGTCCAGGAATATAAAGCAGCTTTGAGACACATAAAACACTTGGTTGTCATTCTCGATTGCCCTGAGTGATCACTGTCTCCCGCTATCACCAGACTTTTCCAAGAAATTTCATCTCTTCCCTGATGTGTGAGTGATTCTGATGCAGAAGAGACTCTGTTCCAGTCAAATGAGATCAGTGATGATCAACCTCTCGCCTTTTCCAGCTGAGCCTGGAAGATCATATCAAAGACGCTGAGTTTTTTGATGATTTTTCGACTGCTTCTTTTCCTCTGGAGGACAATTCACCCATTTTCTTGACAACTTGTTTTAATGTTTACTGGTAACGTTCTACTTGTGTCCTTGGTATGATACAGAGATACAACAGAATGCCGGATGGTTTATCCAAGAATGTGGTGTTCAGTTCAACTTTTCTGGTCTCGGTAAAAAGCTATTGTGGCTGAAAGTTTATTTTCCTAGACTCTGCTGAGGATGTGGACTTTTGTGGCTTTCCTGTTCCTCCAGTGAGCCAACCAAGCAGCCAACATTAACTATAATGACCAGTGACAGTCAAAAGTTTGACTCGCTGTAAAGGAGAACATTCTTGTGTGTGTGTCTGTGTGTGTGTTATACTGGTCAGTCTCGAGGGAAAGAACATAGAACAGTTCTATCTTGATGGGTGTGTACGTCTTTTTTGGGGACGTGTGTTTCCAACTTCACAAGTATGTTTTTAATCATTTGTTTCTATGCTTAAATTTGTGCTTGGATTTGCTTGTTTACTCGTATGATTTTGTTTGCATTTATGGATATGTTTTTGTGTGATCATTTGTTTACATCTTACAGCAAGGGAGTATTGTACTCACGCGGTCAATTGCTTTAACTTTCCTTACTGTCCTTTACATTGTCCTTAACTTCACATTGTACACACACACACACACACACACACACACACACACACACACACACACACACACACACACATTGTCTCCCCTGATGATGTGATTATTACACGAAAGTGCACTTGGGAACTTTTCGGGTTTCATTTTCCCCGTGGACTCATAGGAATATCTTGATCACGCGCAAAATTGTGATCCTTTGCAATATGTATGTATATATATATATATATATATATATATATATATATATATATATATATATATATATATATATATATATATATATATATCTTAGTGGATCCAATTCTACTTACTTGAACAATCTGGTGAATATCACAAACTCACCTTGAATGAGACACTCTCATCCAGTAATCATTTCTCCCATTTTCCTATTCAGTTTCCTTATTAGCTGTTGCACTGTACTTGTGGCTCACTTGGCTAACTCTGGGTCCAATCTTTGCCTCGCTTCACCGAATCTTCTCCAGAGGACACATTCGTCCCTTCGCATGACTTGAACAGATTGGTGATGCATGAAGTAATTCAGGTACATTTTGTACTGCGGATATTGTGGTCGACCCATCATGTTCTCAGTTGCCTGATGGCAGTTGGTATTACCGACTGATGAACATACTACTTCTTAACCATCCACCCGACGTGCTCCTGTGGAGATATGCTGGATACTAGCTTAACTCTAACGCCTCTTACATATATAGATTCGTATAATGTGCCTCCTGTGAGATAACATATCACAATAATATCAAAGTTACGAGTGAAGGTAAAGGCACAGGTTAGAAAACAGAGAAGCAGAACATTTCTTTGTGGAAAAGTTAAAAATCAGCAGATAAAGGAACAGGTACAAGTGAACATTAAAGAAGAAAAGTCTCCAGCACAAATAGGTAGAGAAGATATGGTTGTGGACGTGTTTGGTTTATTACATTGAAGAAATACAGAAGCAGCTTAGGTTTATGAAGGCCTCAGGATGAAGGAAAACAAGACATGGTTCAGCTGGGGGAAAGAAAATAGGGAGGAGCAAGGATGAGAGATGAAGAACACTGGCAATTGGAATGGATAAATGAACATCTTACTCTAACCAGTATATGATATCTAATACAGTATTTTCGCCAGTACAAGTAATGAAAATATCTAAAGCAAGCATATAACCTTGGTGAACCACGAAGGTGAGAGAACCAAATTCAAAACGCGTCCGAGCACCATTCAATCCTAATGACAACAAAACATTTGACAATCAATCTTCAGAGAAGCTTCTACATAGAATGGAATCTCATGAAGTGCCTCACAACACTACTGTGAGTTCGACATACATTATCTAATACCTTTGCCAAAACTTACGATGAAATCAGTTGGACTACTATTTGGAAGAACTTGAGGGACGGCTCCATTTGGAAGCACAAAGAGCCAACAAAATACTGACTAAAGAGTAAACATTCCTGAATTCATTTCATCAAAAGGACAAAAGTCGTTATCATGTGTACGACAGCTTGTGATACTCTGATAGCTGCAATACCCTCGGTAAAAGCTTCCCTTTACGTGGCCCATTATTGAACACGATCCTTTTGTAAGACAATGGCAATTGTGCATGTCCACAGCTGACGGTTACAGCCACTTGCAATCCACGGATCATGATAATAGCACCAGCTTCCTGCAATCTCCACCATTACCAGAGAGACCATCCCTGTAAGTAGGCATTGCAGCGATGGATATTGATGGAACCTAAACACTGTGGCTCTAGGACCACTTCACTTTGAAAACTCTTGCTCACATGGAATGCCCAGGCTTAAACCATAAGTTCTTATATACACATCTATGATACGGCCACCAACACAGCCGGAATGCCTCATATATATACGTTAGTCATACCAAATATACTAACTCTAATTACCTGTAAAATACAACCAGACTCAGTCATAGCAACCAATTCGATTCACAGTCAAAGGTTATTAGTAACCTGTTGTTGATGATGACTAAAGTGATCACAAGATTACGCATACAGTTAGGAAAGTTGGCTGGTAGTCAGTCTCTCCCATCAATGCTGAAGACAGACAATGAATGATGGCTATGTACTCGTAAATGACAGCCTCTGTCTGGTGACACCAGTGGTTCATCGACATACATTTTGGTTGGATGTAAGCCACCGCCAGTGGCTGTCTGTACACAAACAAGAAATATTTACAGATACGCATGTGGCCATACCTAAGAAAGCTATGTAGAATGTATAGTTAGTAGAGATGAAATATAACTAAAAGAAATGGTCTATTAGTTGCAATTGATTGCATTTTGCATCGTACATGAATATGGCTTGTGGGAATCCTCGTCGTGTTGTCTAGTGATGTCTGTGTCGTAGTTTCGATAATGATGGCCATGCATCACTGCAGGTGTGATATGCACCCTCACTGTTGCAATAGATACTGACAGCTCTGCATCAGACAGTTGTGAGCCCCATCTAACACAGGCGCTACAGATGATGACGAAAGACATGGATCAAACGGGTTAACGTTAGGTCCATTCACACGGCTGCTACACACCAATGTCTCTCTGTCTCTCTGTCTCTCTCTCTCTCTCTCTCTCTCTCTCTCTCTCTCTCTCTCTCTCTCTCTCTCGCTCTCGCTCTGTAGATACCATAGATGCAGCAAAGGCCCGTGCTACAGCAGTGGCTAATGCTGAGAGAGGCGACACCTAAACGTGGCAGTGAATCATAAACATAAAACCTGAACAAAATACAAAATATAGAATGAATTAGTTACCGGGGATCATTCTTGTCAAGACCAGGAGGTAAGCTATTGAAAGACAACTGAGGAAAAGACATACAATTTCAGTGGAAGTTGTCATCCCCACGCCTCCATAGTGTCCATAACACTCATCACACGCCGGGGATTTCATGTGAAGTATGTCTATATCTATATCTACATCTATTTGTCTATAACTAGCGAACTCCAGTGTCGCTTCTTAACCTTTAGCATCTCATTAAATCTAGACTTCTAGACTAACATCGTACATCATACATGACTATACACGATAAAACTTCTTTACATCCACCGGTTTTTTCCAGATGAAGGACTCACAGTCAAAGACTTTACAGTCATAATCTTTCGTCAGACAATGTTGGTATATATTTTTGCTTTTGGTGGCAAACTGTTTCAAATTTGTCTTGAAAGAAACTTATCAGCGTCAGTTCAAATCATTCGCTTTCAACGTATTTAACAAATACGATAGTCTGAGCCTTTGAGGGAATATCCTCACTTGGCCCTCTTCTCTGTTCCTTCTTTTGGAAAATGAAAAACGAGAGGGGAGGATTTCCAGCCCCCCCACTCCCTTCCCTTTTAGTCGCCTTCTACGACACGCAGGGAATACGTGGGAAATATTCTTTCTCTCCTATCCCCAGGGATATAGGTATATATATATATATATATATATATATATATATATATATATATATATATATATATATATATATATATATATATGATACCATAAAGCCAACGACGAGATACTGAGTTAGGTGTTTGACTACAACAGTGAAACTGGACGTAAAATGTTTGTAAAATTTCAGGAACACTGGGCAAGCTCAGAGCCATGGCTTCAGTGTCAACACTCGAGTTGGTGCAAAAATCTCCTCCCAGATCGGGAGAACCTAAAGGCCGAGTACCAACTCGACTGAACAAAAGTTGAATTCCTTTTAGAATGACGTAAGTCTGTTTTGTGGTTTCGTATGTCAGAGCGTATATCGTCCGGAGATGTAGCAAATCTTAAATTAGTTTACGTCCTATCAAATTGGTCATGCAAAAGTGTAAACAACGTAGATAGATAGATAGATAGATAGATAGATAGATGGATGGATAGATACCGTAACACTTGCGTTGGGTACGAGAGAGAGAGAGAGAGAGAGAGAGAGAGAGAGAGAGAGAGAGAGAGAGAGAGAGAGAGAGAGAGAGAAAGAAATTTGCAAGTGCAACACATAGAGATCATTGGAAATAGGCTGTACATAAAGTACTACAAGAGCTACGGGCAAGAGGAAGGCAAGAGAGATATTGGAATGTTGCTGTAGTAAAATAAAGGAAAAAAAAAAAGGAATTCTGGAAAAAGGAGAATTTTTGAAAGTTCGGATTTCCAATCAAGGTATCCTAGTAGTACTGAGAACGGCAGTGGTGCAGGTGGTGGTGGTGGTGGCGGTACAGATTGTAAATGAAAACAATTTAATGTAAACAAGACATTTACATGAGGACAGGGCGTCGGGCAGCGTCATTGCACAGTTGAGGAAGGTGAGATTCGAACGTTTCCTTTTAACTGGATGGTATATATTCCGCCTCTCTGTTGAAGCTAACTCACCTTTCTTTTAGAGATGAAAGTGGTGGAAGCAGAAATGGGTATGAAAGAACTTGTGGTACATGACTGACACAAAGTATAGATAAGAAATACGATTAGAATTGGTTGTTTTGATAGCTCAACGATCATTAAAGTTTTCTTGGATGCTTCAGTGGAAGAACTAAGACGGTCATTAGGATGTGTACTGTATATCGAAGACAAACATTATAATGACATATAATGACCAAAATATACTCAAATGGTATGGAAAAGACGGTGAATGGTGTAAGAGCTACAGGGTGTATCATGAAGGACGGTGAATGGTGGAAGAGCTACAGGGTGTATCATGAAGGACGGTGAATGGTGGAAGAGCTACAGGGTGTGTCATGAACATTTAGGGCATAAACAGGCAGAGGCGGGAACACCGTTTATAAAGCCATGTGAGGGAAAAAAAGTTTTAGTAAGGCATAAATTGAACGCGGTAGGAGACAGGAATGAGACTGCTGTAGTGAAGGGAGTTATCCTTCCCTACTTCAAAGGCAGGGTTACGTATGCCAGTGAGTTCGATGATTTACCTAAGGAGCTGACTAGACTAGTGGGTCGCTTTGATGGTGTGTGTGTGTGTGTGTGTGTGTGTGTGTGTGTGTGTGTAGAGGCAAAATACTGAAAGGTAAGTTCATGTAAACGTAAGTTTTCAGTTTTGGAAGAAAAATTTGGATGTCACAGTGTAACATTAGCCTGGATGACGAGAAACTGTAAGTTGTGGATGACTCTAGGTATCTGAGAGACAAATGTAAGGGAACAGCACAAAAGGTGCACTAGAAAGTCTTGGCGAATGGAGAGAATATAATAGTAGTGTGCAAGCGTTAGAGATGGAGTATATCAAGAGTGACTGGGAGGCAGAGGCGCTGGAAACGACACACGAAGGAGATGTCTTCTCGCGGAAGACCCATGAGGTGATTTCACTGTCCATTAATCGATTAATAATGTTCATGACCGATTCTCAATCGCTGTGTGGTGGCGAATGAGTAATGTTGATAGTTCTAAAGGCTTTGGAAAAGGAGTTTGCATGGAGGAACACTTGACCCAACTCTGACCTATAGATATGAAACTCGTTCGCGAGGGCAGTTATAGGCCAAATCTAAGACCCCTAGAGAGGGATAACGTAGGCAGTGTTGGTAGTATTGCTGTAGTTTGGAGGAAAGGTGTAGTGGTGAATGTAGAAGGAGAAAATAATATTCGGTACAAAGTCATCAGAAAGACGCATGGATGAGAGTCTTTAAGGTCGTTTTGGGCATAAGAAATATACAGCAGATGGTGCATATGGCATGTAGTCAAGAAGGTATATTGTAGTTTAGGAAACATTTTGCTCTAATGCTTAATCTCTGATTTCTAGTCGTTAATTAATGACTAATTAAGATATCGGGTAAAATGGAATTGATCTGTGAATGAAGACGATGTGAATGAAGATTTCAATTTCACTTGACCAACGAACTTAAGAAGATGGAAAGAGTTTTTATAAAGCTGTTATAACAGCAGTGAAAATGATGCTTCACCACAGCACATTAACAACAGTTGTAGATCTGTATGAATGGATCGAGATGTGTTGTATACACTTGATTAATCTAATGGAGCTGAGAGCTGATATGATGACG
>NC_092247.1:1742060-1744560 GCF_036320965.1 Panulirus ornatus | reverse complement strand
AAGCCGGTAGCTAGTGAATTGTGAAGCTTAGTGAAAGTCTATGTTCAGTACTCGCTGATAGCAGAATGATTATGACAATATCAGACACGTTAAGAGGATAGCATCAAAATAATCACCAGTAGGTGTCCTAGATCTTGGGATATATATACAAGACACAGTCTTTTGCTAGACGCTCTAGTGACAATGTAGCTTTCTAGTAGAATAAGAATAGCATTCATGCTCGTGAAGAGATAGATGTTTATATATAGACCTTGCACTTTAAGAACTAGACTTGAACTTGGTACATCCCTGTGGAACTCGTGTAAGGAGAATCATAAAAGACAAGTTGAAAGCAGCATAAAAATGCTCACTGGAATAGTGCCTTGTCTGGCTGGCTTCTGGTCTGTGAAGTGAGGTTGAAATTACTGCAATTACCTTCCCTAAGATTCTTGCACGAGAGAGAGAGAGAGAGAGAGAGAGAGAGAGAGAGAGAGAGAGAGAGAGAGAGAGAGAGAGTCTCATTATGAATTGTCAGATTCAGCATTAGCATTTTGCCAGTCTCTCTCTCTCTCTCTCTCTCTCTCTCTCTCTCTCTCTCTCTCTCTCTCTCTCTCTCTCTCTCTCTCTCTCTCTCTCTCTCTTTCCCTCCCTCCCTGGGTGCCGAAATATGACATCGTATGAGGGAGTTGCCCGGGTATACACTCTCTGACAGGTTGCTTGCCGTATCCCTGCCTAGGGTACGTTCTCCAAGGGAACCACATAAACGGACCAGGGACAGTATAACCGGACCAGGACCGAATAGCCGGACCTGGATCGTATAAGACGCACGCTTAGTATTCATGTGTCGACCTAGACTTGCCCTCTTATCGGGATCAGATGGTCTGTAGTGCAGTGTCACGTCTCACAACATTCACTGTGAACACCAGGACGAGGACGCTATCTTACGAAGCAGCTGTAGTGTCGTTTGCTGGTAGGAAGGAGACCATATTCAAACTGTTAGAACAACTGGGAAAAGAATTTCTGCAATGTCTACATTATGACGCTAAGTGACTGGAGTCCAAGAATGGTGTCCTGGATCCTGGAAATGTTTTTGAAAGCTAATGCAGCTCAAGAGAAAAACATTGAAAATTTGCAAAAATGTCAAAGAATTCTTTTGTATATGTTTGTTTACCAGGTACTGGTCGTGTGTCGTGTTTGATATTGTGTCTCACGAAGACAGATTTTCTATATCTTCATCTCTCAGATAAGAATTAATTCACATCTACATATATTTTTCCCTTCAAGAAGGGGAAAAAATAATTCTTCAGAAGATGTAGAGAAGTAAAATATCGAAATATGAGATTTAAAACTTTAATAGAAACCCGAAGTCTTCCTTCCTGTATTTCAAAAAGATGAGAGAATTGAAAGAAAAATATTTTTTCTCTTTTTTTAGAAATAGTTTCCAATCGTTGGCCTCAGGTTTTCTTTCATCAATATCACAATGTCCAGGACACGTTCAAAATGGGAAAAGATATCCAGGTACAAAATTGCACAGAGTAAGTCACGTATTTCTAGAATGATTTCGTGGCGAGAATTCTGATTGAAATAAAAGTCTAAACGACGGAAACACCACGACAAATAAATGTATCCCCTTCCCCTCCACTCTCTCTCTCTCTCTCTCTCTCTCTCTCTCTCTCTCTCTCTCTCTCTCTCTCTCTCTCTCTCTCTCTCTAGCTATCTCTATCTATCTATCTATATATCTATCTATCTATCTATCTATCTATCTATCTAACTTTCTATCTATATATCTATCTATCTATCTATCTCCCCATCAGAGAGAGAGAGAGAGAGAGAGAGAATATATATCAACACTTCTTCCACGATCTCCCATCCACTCTCCTCAGATGGTCCTCTGTGAAGAAGTTTATCCCTCAGTTTCCCAGGGTATGGCGCGACGTATCTTAACAAATCGCTCTGACAATGCATTGGAGGAGGATGAAAAGACGCCCAGATTTGTCTCCATGAAAGAAGCAGTGCCGTGGGATGGACTCCAGAGCTCGCTATTACATCCTCAGGATCGAAGGCGATTTCATTCTTCCCAACCTTTTTGTGACCGTGATATTATCATTTTGTTTGCCATACCACTGAGGTATCTTCGTTCAACATTTTTCTTTTTTTCTCTCTCTCTTAAAGTGCGAATGAGAAGGTAGTCCTTAGCAAGGACCGGGTTATTCAGAAAATGGTATATATATATATATTTTTTCTTAGCTGAGATGGCATGGGCAACTAAGGCCATTTCATTAACACTGTATATATATATATATATATATATATATATATATATATATATATATATATATATAGATAGATAGATAGATAGATAGATAGATATATAGATATATAGATATATAGATATATATAGATATATATATATATATATATATATATATATCTTGTTTCAACTTCACACACACCATTATTTTCATTCACAGTTCCGTTTTTATCATTGTGCATGCTATCATCATACGACTCGTCGTTCATT
>NC_092247.1:1612060-1734560 GCF_036320965.1 Panulirus ornatus | reverse complement strand
ATCAATTTGCTTCATACAGAAACTGATGAATATTCCAGCTCAGCGCCGGCTTTAACGAGGAAACGAAACAAGTTTAGAGGACGCGCGAGTGTATAGATGAACTCGTGAGCGAGGAAACACAGCTTTACTACGTGTCAGCAAATATCCTCTTTCCCCCCTCCCCTGCGATCTACCTCCCACCACCACCGATACTCCCTCCCAACAGCCAGCCAGCCACCACCCAGCCAGGACGTCCTTCAAAAGCGACAGCCCTCAGGCCGGCAATTCTCTCCACCGCCACCATCACTTTGGTCACCCGCTACTGCGTGACTTTAATGAAGATTCGGCTGTCTGAATGTGTTCGAAAATTGATTCGTTCTTAGCGGAGAATCTAAATTAAACTGTGGTCAGAATGATATCACATATAGAGGTGTAGAAATGTCTTATATATATATATATATATATATATATATATATATATATATATATATATATATATATATATATATATATATATATATATATATATATATATATATATATATATATATATATATATATTTCTTCTATATCACATATTGCCGGTGTATAATAGAAATGAGAAAGACAATCAAATGTTGAATTCTTGTGGTTTTTGGTCGAGAGTGGAAGATCGTCAGATGGCCAGATTGCTATAGGATCTCACCTTCCATATTGCAGCGTCCACAGAATTTCTGATCTTGGTGATTATTGGATGAGTTTAGTTATTCTCAGTAAAGAACGACCACTGATGCGTTTGGAATAAGGGCCACCTGGTCATCCCGTATATGAAACGAGATTATCGAAGACGATCTACAAGTTCAAATTATGTTGCTAGAAACGATAGAATCACAGAAATTCATTGACGAATATATCGTCAGATGATCGCAACTTGTCTACCGTTTCTTTCACACAAAGACGAAGAAAAACGCTGACATTTCGAACTGTCTCAAACTGCAAATTGGACTTATTATTGGAAGAAAATATATGCCATCAACTACCCGGTAAGATATCTTTTAGCGGATGATTCATGTTAACTGACATTTTTATATTAATTCCCAGAACTCGGATCCCTCTAATTACCTGATCTATAATCCCCGGAATAACGGAATGAAAAAGTGTTTACCAGAAGTCACGTCTTTTCCTCATCCGGCAACATTACTGTAGACTAACACGGCCACAACAGCTGCCGGATATCATCATAAAAGTTAATCGTAATTAATAAGTTGACCGACTGATCAAAACAGGTCAAGTTATCAGATTATCATGCATAGCTCAGCTCTCCAGGTTGTGACAACATGGCATGTGTGGGCTTGACCAGTTTTGTGGCATCTTCGTGTGACAGTTTGTTAAGAGGGGATAAAGGTGAGTGTTCAAATTACAGAGGTATGAATTTGTTGAGTATTCCTGGGAAATCATTTGGGAGGGTATTGATTGAGAGGGTGAAGGCTTGTAAAGAGCATCAGATTGGGGAAGAGCAGTTTGGTTCCAGAAGTGGTAGAGGATGTGTGGATCAGGTGTTTGCTTTGAAAAATGTATGTGAGAAATGCTTAGAAAAACAAATGGGTTTGTATGTAGGATTTATGGATCTGGAGAAGGTATATGATAGAGTTGATATAGTTGTTCTGTGGAAGGTATTAAGAGTATATTCTGTGGGAGTTTTTATCGAGGAGGTAAGGCATGTATACGAGTAGAAAGAGAAGAAAGTGATTGGTTCCCAGACAATGTTGGTTTGCGGCAGGGATGCATGAAGTCTCCATGGTTGTTTAGTTTGTTTATGGAAGGGGTTGTTAGGAAGTTGAATGCAAGAGTTTTGGAGAGAGGGGCAAGTATGCAGTCTGTTGTGGATGAGAGGGCTTGGGAAGTGAGTCAGTTGTCGTTTGATGATGATACAGCGCTGGTGGTTGATTCGGGTGAGAAACTGCAGAAGCTGGTGACTGAGTTTGGTAAAGTGTGTGAAAGAAGAAAGCTGAGAGTAAATGTGAATAAGAGCAAGGTTATTAGGTACAGTAGGGTTGAGGGACAGGTCAACTGGGAGGTAAACTTGAATGGAGAAAAACTGGAGGAAGTGAAGTGTTTTAGATATCTGGGAGTGGATTTAGCAGCGGATGGAACCATGGAAGCGGAAGTGAGTCACAGGGTGAAAGAGAGGGTGAAGGTTCTGGGAGCGTTGAAGAATGTATGGAAGGCGAAAACGTTATCTTGGAGAGCAAAAATGGGTATGTTTGAAGGAATTGTGGTTCCAACAATGTGATATGGTTGTGAGGCATGGGCTATAGATAGGGTTGTGCGATGTGCTGGAAATGAGATGTTTGAGGACAATACGTGGTGTAAGGTGGTTTGATCGAGTAAGTAATGAAAGGGTAAGAGAGATGTGTGGTAATAAAAAAGAGTGTGGCTGAGAGAGCAGAAGAGGGTGTCTTGAAATGGTTTGGTCACATGGAGAGAATGAGTGAGGAAAGATTGACAAAGAGGATATATGTGTCAAAGGTGGAGGGAACGAGGAGAAGTGGGAGACCAAATTGGAGGTGGAAAGATGGAGTGAAAAAGATGTTGAGTGATCGGGGCCTGAACATGCAGGAGGGTGAAAGGCGTGCAAGGAATAGAATGAATTGGAACGATGTGGGTTGGGCCGTTCTTTCGTCTGTTTCCTTGCGCTACCTCGCTAACGCGGGAGACAGCGACAAAGTGTAATACATAAATGAATAATAAAAATGTGTGTGTGTGTGTGTGTGTGTGTGTGTGTGTAGCGTTAATAGGATGGCCTTGATTAGGGCCTCAGTTGCCCGTGCCGGCCTGGCTAACATTAAAAGGAGTTTCTGATCATCAACAGAAGTTAAAAGAACGAAGCAACACAATGGAAAATGCTGAGGTTGACTGCGGGAGGATGAAAAATCAAAATAGAGAAATTAAAGTTAATATTTTAAAGAATGTTTCTGTACTCGCCAAAAGAGTAAAATGATTAAAGTGAAGAATTTCAAAAATAGGTTTACGTATTTCACAAAGCAGAGAGTGTTGAGATAAAGAATTTAATGCGCAAAGGCTGGAAATTTGTGGTATTTATGATGATATCAAGAATTTCATTGCTTCTTTGTTGATAATTAAAGTTGCGTAATTTTATGAACAGCACGATAATTTGTTTATAATTAAGGAAGTATAATCTTAGATATAGCACGATGATTTGTTGATAATTAGAGGTGTATAAGCCCAGATACAGCACGATAGGTTGTTAAGATAAAGGCATAGAAAATGTTCCGTCCTCCGGACTAAGTCCGATTGTGAAAGAAAACGAGTGCTACTTAAACTGTATCCATAGAAAACTTGGACGAGCAGGAACTTATATATTCTGCCCTCCTCGTTCTTTGTGGGATTTACATTGTGAGATCCTCGTCAGTTCTTGTCATCTTCCTCTGAGTACCTTGATGATCGTCGTCTTCCTGTACTTGTAACACGAATGGCTTCCAGGAATACATCTCCACCACAATTGCTGTGAGTAAGGATCCTTTGACAATGGTTTCAGAAGCAGTTTGGTATTGATGGTAGCCAAATGAGGAATGTAGAGATATGGATTTACCTTTAACCGAAGGTACAACAGTGTCAGTTCAGACATCAAGTACTTTTTTCTGTATTTTCTGATATTTATCAAGGAAATCACAGACTATACACGCACTCGACAATCTTCCATGGCAGATGCGAAGAAACTGTATAGAATTTGATTCTACTAACTTGTGATTCATCGAGAAACTTGTCAATAAAATTGTTTATTGTATGATCATACTCAGAACTTCATGTACTCAATCCCATTGCTGAAAGTCATTTACAACGATAGAGATGATGATATGAAATTTGATATTGATAATTTTGATAAACAGAATGCTAAGATAGAATACTTGTAGAATAAATTCCTAAGATTAGACATAAGTAGAGTATATTCCTTAAGAAGACAGTTTAGAAATAAATATTATGACAATAATGAAGCTGATGATATTAATAACGATATAAAGACAGGAAGAATAACGGACGTACAGCAATAGATAATTTTTTCCTAGGCATTGGCGTAGAACTGGAAGGAGAAAGGCAGACAAGGATGACGAAGGTACATGACACCACCTGACTGAGGTCCTTAACATACGATACACACCTCAATATTTACATATGGTTCATAAAGTGCTGGAGTGTATCTAAGGCCACGTCCACCTGATTCATAATAACCCTAATAATAACCATAATAACCCCACCTGATTCATAATAACCCCACAACTGACGAAGAGTTGTATAAATTCAACTCTTTGGCGATTCATCCTTCACCCTCTGCCTCCCTGTGACAGTATAAGATGGCTTGGTTAACTGGAGAGATATGGACTTGTTTACTTAGATTTCTCTCGTGTGATAGAGATATAAGACGCCATCATCATAGACTCCCTGACCGCGATGTGGCACAGAGGAATACAAATTGAGAGAGAGAGAGAGAGAGAGAGAGAGAGAGAGAGAGAGAGAGAGAGAGAGAGAGAGAGAGAGAGAGAGAGAGAGAGAGAGAGAGAGAGGTTTAAACTAGTGTAAGATAGCACTGAGAGATGAAATATCAAGGGCCCAAGCCAGAACCTACTGAGGCCACAAGCCACACGATCTATCCCAGAGTCACAGAATGAACACAGTCATGAAGGACTGAGCTTGTGCTATATACCGTGACCTTTGAACCTTCCCCTCCCACCCCATCTCGCGGCCCCTGGTGTGGGCAGAAGGTATGGGATAACACAGTCAACACATGAGCCAACACAGCCAACAACACATGAGCCAACACAGCTAACAACACATGAGCCAACACAGCTAACAACACATGAGCCAACACAGCCAACAACACATGAGCCAACACAGCCAACAACACATGAGCCAACACAGCCAACAACACATGAGCCAACACAGCCAACAACACATGAGCCAACACAGCTAACAACACAGTCGGTACGACCAGCTTTGTGCTGTCCCCACATACTGCTGGTCGGAGAGGGAGGCCACGAAACTCACTCAACTTATTCTGATGTTTTCCAAGAGTTTTGCTTTTTATTTTTTCCTCTGAAATAAGAGGGAAGAATTAGTTTCCTCTCCAGAGGAGGGGCCGCGGGTCGCCCACTGTGCAGCGGCGCCACTGAGGTTGTTGTGGTGTGAGAGAAGGAATTCTTTCAGCATTGTATGAAGCGGCAAAACCCACCAGAAAATAAGATTAGATATATAGATGCTTTCAAGCTAGGAAAGTTCGACAGGAAAGAAGGAAAAGAAACAATACGGCAATAGGAAGAGAAGCAAGGAAAGAGGAAGACAAGAGAAATAATGCACGTGAAGAATATGAAGAGAATTATGGTAAAAGAAAGAAAAGAGAATGAACAGAATAGTTTAGGTACAGAGAATGGCTCTGCCTCAACACTTTTGGCTCGCGGAGTGAAAAAGACATTATTTACCTTAGATGAAAATCTTGTTTCAAAAAGTTATAAAAACAAAGTTACTGTAAACAAGAAAAAAGTGTTTTTAATATTCCTTCATGACGTATATTGTAGATCCTCTCGCGATGCAGGATAAAGAAAGAGAGAAAGTAAACCCTGTTATCTGGGCTAAGGGAGGAGTATATGCAAAATAAGTGAATATATCGGGCAAGTTTGGCATTGCAGGAAAGATGTCTATCAAGATAGCATCGCTCAAGAGAGACTCAGCCTGATGACACAGGCGAGGCGCTGGTGCTAACAGTGTTGCTCTAACACCCTTACTGTCTACTACACCCTGCCAGTTGTAGCACCCTTATGCTCCTCACCCTGCCAGTGTTGTACGCTTACGCTCCTCACCTTGCCAGTCTAGCACTATTACAACCCTCACCCTGCCAGTGTTGCACGCTTACGCTCCTCACCTTGCCAGTGAAGCACCATTACAACCCTCACCCTGCCAGTGTTGCACGCTTACGCACCTCACCTTGCCAGTGAAGCACTATTACAACCCTCACCCTGCCAGTGTTGTACGCTTACGCTCCTCACCTTGCCAGTGAAGCACCATTACAACCCTTACCCTGCCAGTGTTCCCAGCATATCCTTAGTGCCCAGATCTAACCAGCATAATGTTATCATGACCTACCACAGCCTTGTTATCGTCACCTGTTAATGTTATCATCACTTACCACAGCCTTGTTATCGTCACCTGTTAATGTTATCATCACTTACCACAGCCTTGTTATCGTCTCCTGTTAATGTTATCATCACTTACCACAGCCTTGTTATCGTCACCTGTTAATGTTATCATCACTTACCGCGGCCTTTCTATCGTCAAAAAGTAAAGTTATCATGACATATTCATGTTCTCAATACCTTCACTTCGGTATTGTTTATAACCATGATAACTTGCAGCTTTCATCTCACTAATGTTTCCCTGATGTCCTCCATTCCCTTGCCCTAATCATTGTCATTCATTTTATTGCCCCTAACCCTGTGGAAGTGCTCAATTTCATCACACACTGACTGATTCCGCTCATTTGGTTAATGTTACCTTTGCATTTCCAAATGTTTATTACACTCTAGTAATGATACCCTCATACACTAACACACCCCATTTTTCCTTTCCATGATTTGATCCAGCAAAGTCCCACATTGTTTATTTACTCACACGAGGAGAGAGGTAGTGAAAAAATAAACATGAAAAACCAGACATTTTTATCTTCCCAGCTCCACACACATCTAACACAGACTGTATCAACTCCACTATGGTTCCACACACGTCTAACACAGACTGTATCAATAGAACTATGGTTCCACATACATCTAACACAGACTATATCAACTCCACTATGCCTCCACACATGTCTAACAAGACTATATCAATTCCACTATGGCTCCACACACGTCTAACACAGACTATATCAATTCCACTATGGCTCCACACACGTCTAACACAGACTATATCAACTCCACAATGGCTCCACGCACGTCTAACACAGATTGTATCACCTCCACAATGGCTCCACACACTTTTACCTCATCCTGTATTATCTCCACCCACACTTGTCCCACTCAGCTGTGTAATATTACTGGTCTCACAGTGCAATTGTCTCGCTCGATCCACTCTGTAATATTACCAAAAAAAGCAAAATGGCTTCGCTCAACTCTCTCTCTCTCTCTCTCTCTCTCTCTCTCTCTCTCTCTCTCTCTCTCTCTCTCTCTCTCCTCTCTCTCTCTCTCCTCTCCAATATCACCGCCACAGATCCGAGCTCTGATGGGCCACACTCGCCACACTCGCCAGCCTCAATCACCCAGGAAAGTAGCACACGCTGGAGGGAACAGACAACCTGAACACTCTAGTGTCAGGTCGAGTGGCTCATCACCGTAGGTTCCCCGACGCCAAAATTGCCTGGGAACGCATTCGCCTCGTCATTGTGTGGCGGTTTGTAACGCGAGTCTACCAATCGGGAGAAGACCAGGTGCGTCTCGAGGAAGTGAGCAGCGGCTTCCGTCAAGCAGATTAAAGAATTTCACAAGAGAATGGAAGACATCCTTGACCCAGGCAGTACCCTTGGATAAGTCGTGTGGAGACGTGCACTATTAACTTAACTTCTTTTCTTCAGATTTTGCTGTCATTACCTCACTCTTCACCACCTCTCCCTCCTCTTTTACTTAGAGCTTCCTTCTATCATACATTCTAATTCTCAATTGATCATCTCTTCTCACACGTATTCTTCATCGTTTCAGTCAGACCGTCTTCCACTACCCAGCCGCTCCATCTCTGGCCTCACTCCCTCCCTCCCGCTGCTCCTGCATCCTCCCAGAGACATTCATGCCACGGCCTCCCATCCCCCGACCCCCACAGTGACAAGGTCTTCCGTCGCGCCATAATAGAGACATTACTCTAAGTCAGCGAGATGTCGTGTCGCTGGAGATAATAACTCGTGTTGCATTGTAGAGCAGAGTGATCCGTACGAACCACTCGTCATCCTGTGATCACACAACAGCGACGCAGGAACCTCAATTCTGTGACACCGTTTTGGAGGCATTAATTACGTGTTGCGGGCTGGTATGGAAGAGACGCTACGTCCATCTATTCTTTGCAACGCCCTGTGCGACTGTGCGACGCCCCAACGTACGTTGGTGTGTTGAGGTGCTGGGAATTCAGGGTTCTCGAGAAACAAATAGTAAAACTGAGGCAAGTTGTTGACTCACAAAGAAAAAAGAAGCCATTCAAGACAATTATGATTTTTAGCGTCAAGAAATCAGGTGATGTGTGTGTGTGTGTGTGCGTGTGTGTGTGTGTGTGTGTGTGTGTGTGTGGGTGTGTGTGTCAGAACATGTAATTTATAAGTGGAATTCGATCTGACGTAATCAACAACTGTGTTCCCAGATGTCGAACTTCAGTCATAAGAATGATAATCATTGTTTACATCACTGGACCACGACAGAACAGAAGTTACCTGTCTGTTACCATCTTCTGTGACGGAAAGATTCTGAAGGTTAAGGATAGTTCAAGGAACGTGTTATTATCTATTTACGATATCTATACCTTGATAGACTTAGAAATATATGAGGAGCCAAGAGTCTAAGAAGTAACTTGAAATTTAGTATCCTTCACCGTTCCTTTAGCACAAGTAACTCTTGGGTCAAGAAGTTCATCAAGGAGGCGCTTACGAATATGATAACCTGAAAGGATTACGGACAGATGAAAGTTGATTATAAGTGAATTAGAAGGTATCCGAACCTTTATGTGTACGATGTGAAGTCAGGCACATGAAAGCAGAGACCAAACCAATTTCACACCCAGGCGTGTCCGGTCAGGGGTAAATTATTTGGTCATCCTCCGCTCTGCTCTAGTTTTGGCGGGCTAGACTCCACCCGAAGTGGAACTTGTAGAAGTTAAAGTTTACATACAATCAGCATAGCTCAAACGAGATGTTCGCTGGCTTGCTGTGCCAATCTACCTCTGGTCCTCAGACGCACTTGCACCTGCCGCTATCTCGCTCTTTTCCCACCCAACTCAACTAAACTTCGACTCGTGACGTTTTGTCACTTGTTCTATTATCGTCGCAGGGTTTTAGTGGCACATCCACCTGGAGGCTATTACCCTTGTATATTTGGCTGGGAAAAGAAAACAAGGAAGAGAATGTCAAAAGCAGTAGCGCCTGTCTCCCTCAGACTATCTGGGCGGGAGGAGGATTTCATTGGACGGGTCAGTAGCAACATCTGGGCTTCCATTGAGACCTTCCTCGACCTCGACCACTACGGTGAAGCACCAGTGTGCCGCACCTCACCACATCCAGTATACTGTACTTCGTCATATCTTTTCAGCCCACTGAACAGATGTTCTTCGGCGGTGCGTCAGAATGAGCGTTGAGCTACGAAGCCTCTGCTCACTCACGAGACTTTTAGAAAGTTTTTGAGATTAGGAACGATCAGCAAGGGATCCTTCCCTCATGTTATTATGTCACTTAACATAAGTGGTTTTGAAACTGATCTCTGTATAGTTCCCTCAATAGCTCATCCATCTCATAGGGGTCTCTTTGTCGCACACACAGCTCATCATTCTTCGTCCAATCTTCCTTTGTTTTGTATGTGGATATCAAGACCCGTGTAGTTTAATCTGACACCTTTATTTATACAGATCCTATTGACCCCTATTTAGGAACGAAATTCTTCACTTTTGTACCCTTTCAGTTTAAAAGATGTGTAAATAAATCTTTTCCACTATTCGAGTTATGGTTGCTTCGACTTTGGTCGTGTACAAGATGAGTTTCACTGCATGAAATAATTTCTGAAAGAAAATGATTCCGTAGAATTCATGATTGGTTCTTCTACAACCAAATTTCTTGGTAAGGATGGGACAATGTGAGTATTATGAGTATCCTCAGCTACAGGAGCCCCTGTGTGACAGGGGCTTTGGAGGTGACATTGTCTCTAACTTGTGGCAAGACACCCACACCAGGAGAATAGTAAAGGAGGTAAACCATCTGCTGGTCAATATTAGAGTAGCATTCTAGTATATGGGTAAGAAAATGTTTAGCCGTGTCCATACCGTACATCAGGCCAGAACTATGCTATGAGCTCCCAAGTCTGGTCACCCAAACCAAAAGAAGCAGAGGAGCTGATAGGAGCGGTGCAGAGGAATACAACAAAGATTGTACCAGGATGAAGAGAGATGAGTTGCAGGGACTGACTGGAAGTTTTAAAGCTGTCCACCATGGAAAAGACTGAGGGAAAACATGATGAAAAACTTTAGGTTTTTAAACCAGACTGATGACATAGACAGTGAACAGTTAGTTCTTCGAAAAACATAGTGGTAGAACAACTAGAGAGGATAAGATAGAAATGAAACGAGAAACTTGTTTGAAAAAGGAAAGTAAAATATGTCATTATGGCTTCAGAGCAGTGGATGTATCTTGAGGATTCTCTAGTCTCCTGAGAGGTTATCCAGACTCTTCCTGAGTGCTTCTCCCCAAGTCTGTGTCGAGTACTTCCCAAAGCTTCTACCGAAGTGCTTTCCTTGGCATCCAATAAGTGGCTCCCGAGGTCTGCGCAGATTGGCTCCCCAGATCTGTGTTAGAAGGGGTCTAGCAAGCCTGTAGTTTTTTTCCAGATTTTGTATCGGATCGTTCATCAAGTCTTCCCAAGTGGTTCCAAGAGGCTAAGTTGGATGGTTCTCCGGTTCAGTGGAGGATGTTTACTTGGTACGAATTGGTTCCATAAACCATTGCTGAATGGTGTCCGAAGCCTACATTTAGCGAATTCCCAATCCTACGATGACAGACTGGTTCCTTGAGCCAGAAGTTAATTATTTCCAAAGGTTTGTGAATGTAGTGGTCCCCCATGGTTAGCGGCCAACATTGCTGACCGTGACGCATCCACGGGTCACCCGGGGTCAAGCCTACAATGGTTCGAATTCTGGTTGCGACAGTCATCCACAGACACACACACATACACACACACACACATACATATATATATATATATATATATATATATGTGTGTGTGTGTGTGTGTATGAGTGTGTGTGTGTATATCATTCAAACCTCCAACAGCCAGGATCGAACCCGGGACCCCTGTGCAACAGGCGGGAGCGCTACCGCTAGGCTATGATCGCCCTTATTAGGGAAATGACTTCGAATACTATGTACTCGAATACCCTTCGTCTCACGTTGGTGAGCAACGGGATCTACACCGGTCATTTCCCATCAGGCTCACACAGCCAGCAGATAGCATTTTACCGAACCTAACTGTACAACGCGGAGGTATATGAATACGAACAAAGTGCATATGAACACGCACCTATTAGGGGCGATAATGTGATGGCTTTGACTGGGGCATTCAGATGCCCGTATCGTCTCAACTAATAAGAAAAGAAACCATGTTCGTGGAGGGCACTGCAAGACTACTGTGTAATGCCTCCGTTGTATCGAGTATTACTCCGAACTTACTCGAATCTTTTATCAAGTTTGATCCAGGTGGATCCGGTCGCTTGCCCCGTGTGGTTCCAGATCTCGTTTTCAGCTGTTGCTCAAGCTTTCCTCTGAGTTGTTCTTCATTGTTATGTTGGTAAACTCGAAGTGTGCCTGGTCCCCACACCTGAGGTGTCTGGTTCTTAAAACCTGTGATGATTTCCTCCACACTTTACTCCTGACTGGTGTCGAAGATGATGTTACACAGTTCTTAAGAATGTGCTGCATGATTCTCTAACCAGGAAGGAGACAGACGTTTGACGTCGTATTTCTTCTCGTACCTGTGTTGACTTATGCCCCTGCTATGACCCCTGGATCTCCACTGGATCAGTGTACAAACTTTCATTGACTTGCTCTCCTGTAGATTGGTTCTAGCAAGCCCAATCTGATTGGTTCCCTAATAACTTGTTGATTAGAGTAATGAATTCTGTAAGTCTGTCAGTGAGGAAGTTCTCAATTCTCATATATACTAATATATACGTTTTAGTTGCATATATACTGACTAATCATATATATATATACTCAGATTGACTAGACAGTCCTCTGCTGTAATGACTCTAGAAAGCTGTGATTAGTCTCTCTCTCTCTCTCTCTCTCTCTCTCTCTCTCTCTCTCTCTCTCTCTCTCTCTCTCTCTCTCTCTCTCTCTCTCTCTCTCTGCCTCCTCAATCCCATATCAAATAATATTTTCTGTTGATTTATCTCCGACTCTTGACTGAGAACCTCTTCAACCTTATGCTAACTAGATCCCTTTGGCAGCAGATGCAGCTAAGATACGTTTGATTGCTGCGCCATCAATACAAAGATGAGTAACCTTAGTTCTCTGCGGAGAAACTGGCACTTCTAATTGGGTGCCGAAGTCAGCGTTAATTGGTTCCTGAGTTGTTTGGTTTCTGCCTTGACGGGCTGTCCAGTCTATGATGACCAAATCAAGATCATAAGACCGTGTTCTTGGTGGATCACAAATCGTGCAATAAGAGTCATTCCTCTCCACCTTTGCTGGCTTATTCCTGGAGGTGTTACCACGTCCAAAGTCTTAAATCAGGTAACGACGTAGGTAACGAGGTAAATAATTACCTATAGTACCATGAATATACCGCGGACGATTGTATACATAGAGAGCAAGAGATTCTTTCTTTTCTTTCTAACTTAACCAAAAAGATCCGGATGTTTGAAAACACTTCCTCTAAGTCGACCTGCAATTCTTTCTTTGGCTATGGATTTGCGAGACTGAGGATCTGTAAGCGAGAGAAATCATACCATATACCAAAATGAGGAGTAGTTCTGCATTCAGGGAAAAGACGGAGACACATCCAGGGAGGCGGAGGGAGCGGATACCAGGCCCTCAAGCCTCACTGGTCTTGAGTTTACCAGGATGTGTATGTGTGTGTGTGTGTGTGTGTGTGTGTGGCTCGAGCTTGATCTTATCTTACATCGCCAGACGAAAGAGAAAAACTTCTGGAAGTTTTTCTATTTCTTTGAACTTCGTCAGGTTAAAGGATCATCTCCTTTCTATGTTTTATTTGTGAAGGTAAATATGATAACTTGTATTTGAGGTGTATGAACATATATGTGTAGATATGCGTGTTTGTCGGCATGTGTGTGTGTGTGTGTGTGTGTGTGTGTGTGTGTGTGTGTGTGTGTGTGTGTGTGTGTGTGTGTGCGGAGGTGCGTATATTTTCTTTTTATCATGAGAAAGGATCAGGTCACTGGCAGAATTCCGCAGAGGTCAGGTCCTGAATGGAAATAGAGGATAAAAGAAAGAAAATAGAAAAAGGAAGAACGTAAAACATTTCAAGGAAGGGGATATATATATATATATATATATATATATATATATATATATATATATATATATATATATATATATATATATATATATATATATCAACAGACTTATATTTCTCTCTTGTGTCTCCCCTGATGATATGATTATTACACGAAAGTGCACTTGGGAACTTTTCGTGTTTCATTTTCCACGTGGACTCATAGGAATATATATATATATATATATATATATATATATATATATATATATATATATATATATATATATATATATATATATATATTCAGTAACACATCACTAAAGTATTCAGAGGATTGAGTTACCCAGTAAAGTTGATACTGTAATCAAGTGGCAGAGAGAAAAGAAAAATCATAAGTTAAAGGTGAGTTGGAGAAAAAGGATCTTAGTGGCTCTCAGTTCGTGGCGGGTGCAGAGTAGTGTGAATTTCTGCCAGGGAGGGTAGGCATGACTGCTGCTACCTCAACGGATAAAAGTTTTGGGTGAAGTGGTTTAAGCCCCAAAAAGAGAGGTGAGGTCAAATATGTGGCTTGGCTGATCTTCAAAGTCTCATGGAAGAGTTTCCAACTTGCGTATAATGGCGAGGCAGAATATGAGTTGGCCAAGAGAAAAGAAATAGTCACAGAATACAAAGTTTTATTTTGGCATGATAGGATTTCGATCATGTTCGCATTACATGTTGAGCAATATTGACCAACTGACGATATGGAAGAAGCTGAAGTAACGCTTGAGGGAAAAGAAGATATGAACGGTGCTACAAACTTCTCAAGTAAACAAGAAAAAACTTCACAAAGAACAAGAGTGGCTCCATCAGTGGGGTCTAAGACTGGACGAGCAGATGAGAGGCGAAACCAATCGACAAAAACACATGAAGGTTCCAGCACAAAGGGAAACATCCTGCAGGAGTCACACACTCAACTTGTGCTTTTTCGTCAAGTTGTCATGTTCTTTGATGAAGGTTGAACAGGAACGTTGGAAGAACAAGCCTCTGCGTGGGCTTATTGTTTGCCTAACCAACGTTTTGTGTGTGTGTGTGTGTGTGTGTGTGTGTGTGTGTGTGTGTGTGTGTGTGTGTGTGTGTGTGTGTGTGTGTTTATTGTTTGCCTAACCAACGTTCTGTGTGTGTGTGTGTGTGTGTGTGTGTTTATTGTTTGCCTAACCAACGTTCTGTGTGTGTGTGTGTGTGTGTGTGTGTGTGTGTGTGTGTGTGTGTGTGTGTGTTTATTGTTTGCCTAACCAACGTTCTGTGTGTGTGTGTGTGTGTGTGTGTGTGTGTGTGTGTGTGTGTGTGTGTGTGTGTGTGTGTTTATTGTTTGCCTAACCAACGTTCTGTGTGTGTGTGTGGGTGTGTGTTTGTGTGTATGTGTGTGTGTGTGTGTGTGTGTGTGTGTGTGTGTGTGTGTGTGTGTGTTTATTGTTTGCCTAACCAACGTTCTGTGTGTGTGTGTGGGTGTGTGTTTGTGTGTATGTGTGTGTGTGTGTGTGTGTGTGTGTGTGTGTGTGTGTGTGTGTTTATTGTTTGCCTAACCAACGTTCTATGTGTGTGAGTGTGTGTATGTGTGTGTGTGTGTGTGTGTGTTTATTGTTTGCCTAACCAACGTTCTGTGTGTGTGTGTGTGTGTGTGTGTGTGTGTGTGTGTGTGTGTGTGTGTGTGTGTGTGTGTGTGTGTTTATTGTTTGCCTAACCAACGTTCTGTGTGTGTGTGTGTGTGTGTGTGTGTGTGTGTGTGTGTGTGTGTGTGTGTGTGTGTTTATTGTTTGCCTAACCAACGTTCTATGTGTGTGAGTTTGTGTATGTGTGTGTGTGTGTGTGTGTGTGTGTTTGTTGACTTCAGTGTAAGCTTGTTTATATTATCCTCGAATATTTTGTTAAACATTTTCATCAAGTCTTACTCATCTGGGGGGGGGGAAAAAAAAGAGATCTTTTATCTTCCCATATGAAGCAAAATATCACACCACACGACACAAGATTCCCTCACTCACTTTGTCACATTCTGCCACAAAATATTGAGCAACGAATAAGACGTTCGCTGGTAAGAAACGGATTCCGATAAAACTTCCAGGGGTGATATCTTGCCACTTTCGACATATTAAACTATAACTTGGTCAACCTTTTCTATCGTGTGTCTGTGGTCATCTATTTTTGTTCGGCACTGTGTTATGTTATTCACATGGTCTGCGTTAGCGATGTATTCTGACTTACAGTGCTATGATGAATTCTAATTTGGAGTGAGCTTCCATAGAATTTCCTGGCTCTCTCTCTCTCTCTCTCTCTCTCTCTCTCTCTCTCTCTCTCTCTCTCTCTCTCTCTCTCTCTCTCTCTCTCTCTCTCATTTCTATTTTGGACAAATTCATACCTTATTTGAAAAAAAAAGCAGCAAGCATGTGTATAGCGACAGACGACTCTTAGTATACGAACAAGTAGTTTGTGATATGGCTTTTCGGGCACTCGAAACTACTCCTAAGTCTGAAGAGCAATAGAGGAATGGATCCTTTTGACGCTGTTTATGATAATGGACGAGTTCAGAATCTTAAAAATTAACGAGGAAATAGTGTAAACATACAGGAGACTTAAACAGAAATACTAGTAAACTTTACACCCAGCTAGGGAGAGCAATAGAGGAATGGATCCTTTTGACGCTGTTTATGATAATGGACGAGTTCAGAATCTTAAAAATTAATGAGGAAATAGTATAAACATACAGGAGACTTAAACAGAAGTACTAGTAAACTTTACACCTAACTAGGGAGACCCAAGTAATGTCAGACGTCATAAAAGTCCACGACTAACATGATTTGCGCTTCTTTAGTTACAAGTAAAGTTTACAGGCATTTTCCGAACTTCAACCCTACTAACCACAGAGTTTCCGAACTTTCCCATGATCAAAAACAGCCTTGAATCGATCCAATACTAGGGAAGAAGACACACGAGAAAATACCAAACAAAAGATATATAAACAGTATTCTTCGTGAAGCGACATTCATAGAATAAAAGTCTTTAAAACGCTGAAAAAAAAGTAGAAAGGAAATCGAGATCATCGTAGATACGAGACTTAAGGGGAACACAGTCCCTGTAGACCAATGTAACGATTTACAATGTAGAGGACGAGGGTATCACACCAATGTACAGGTTGTGTCATACTTGGCTCAATGATATTTTCACTCGATAAAAGATTAGCTAATCACTTCCAGTCGAGAAGTAAGAATGAATCGTCTCATTTCCTTAATTGGGTAACTCATTTTAGATTAATATCTCTTCCGTCACCTGTTTCTATTTCTCTCAATGTCAATTTATTTTTGGGGGAGGGTGTTCTAGTCTTGATTCTTCCTCAACTGATTTATTACATTCGATGATGCATTAGCGTGATATCTCATCTATTCCTGTGTTGGGTCAAATATATTTCTTCTTGACTGTTGTAGATCCAAGATGGATAGACCATATAGAATTTCGTTCCCTATTACAAGTGTTTGTATTACCTTTCCTCATATTTCAAAACGTAATTTCCTTTCTTTCAGTTCATGACGTGTCATAGGTCCTCGTTATTTTTCTGCGTCTCCCTTCGTTTGGCAGAACCAGATGAGGTTTACCTTATACCCTGGACTATCTTGGGGTGGATAGATACCACGGTGGCTCACGTAATCCTACCCTTTTGTGATGGCGACTTCAGTTAACGAGTCTATTTATCAACCCACAAAAGAGAGGAGATGATGAAGGTCGTATTGAAAGAACCCATCCTACTTACCTTTAGAAAACAGATGAGCATCTGTCCTCCTCCCTAGTGACGACTGGAATTATCAAGTGATCCTCACCACTTGTCGATGCTCTCCATATGATCATCACTGACTGAAGTTGGCGTCAGTCGAAACTGGAAATATTAATCTACATTAATCTGGCCCAGTGTTGGGGATTGTCTTCACTTACTAGAGCCGTAGTGTAAGGGTTCCTCAGTGATATACGACCAACAAGAGGAAGGTCCTGGACGGGAGAGAGAGAGAGAGAGAGAGAGAGAGAGAGAGAGAGAGAGAGAGAGAGAGAGAGAGAGAGAGAGAGAGAGAGAGAGACTGTACGTGGATTATTCAGTGATATGTTATATAACCTTACGTTCCTAGGGCTACTGTCATGTTATCACTTACATATACGACTTGTTCTATAATGCTCCAACACTCATCAGAGTGTGTGTGTGTGTGTGTGTGTGTGTGTGTATAATCGAAGGTCTCCATAGGTGCTCAGACTACAGACGACCCAAAAATATGAATTTAATCAAAATCTAAGACCAAAAATTTTGCGTTTCTTCTAAACATTTATCAATGCACGTACGGAGGAACATCTCAAGTTATGGTAAAACTTGCCCACCCGGCTGCATTAGCAGACACACTGCAAACATTAACATTCAAAATACGTCTAAAGAAGGACGTAAAACACGGAAAATTCCTCACATTTCTCAAGAGGGGAAAAAAAAAACCAACTAATGAGCATAAGTTCTTAAACCAATATATTTCTGGGAAGCCGTAAGGAGGTTTTTAATTAGTTTCAAGGAAGGTTTGTCCAGCTTCACACATTTTATGTGTATCCTCCGAAAAGAAACGACAGATTTATATGTAAGTGTTCTTAATGGATTCTCATCCTGGACATCCACAAAGGAAATTTGTACGTAAGAAGAAGAAGGAGTGGCTGATCTATACCTTGCTGGAACGGCTTACTAAAAAGTGTAAGTTAATGACCAGAAAACTTGTTAAACTGCAACACTGGAGATGGATCAGTGCCACCACTTACTTATGACATCACCATGTAAGTGATACACGGCTTCTGGCCACAGTAGATGATATGAGGCTCAGAAGCAGATTACATTACATTCAACTGTGTTCTGTTCAATCTCTGAGGGTAAATGTCGACGTATGTGTAGTTTAGGTACGAGAGTAAATGTTACCGGACTCCACCTCCTCGAGGCTACATTATGACTAAATTTCACCTTTGGTGAGGCTGTATCACTACGAGTACAGTGTTATCAAAGAACTTCTCATTTGAAAGAAGTCAACATTTTTCTGATAGAAGTAACGCAGTCAAAAAGGTGGTGTGTGACGCCGGGACTCATCCAGCTATGGTCCTAGCGTCATTATGAAAAGATAAGTTATGACCCCAAGGCCAACTGGACTATGAGAGAACGACCCGTAATATACTTCATGATCGCCAGTACAATAAATGGATGACCAATCCTTGGTAAAGTGTTCCACTGACTGATAATTCAAGAGCGGGTATATTTCTAGAAGCATATTATTCCAAGTATTAACCACTTCAAACCAGCGTCCACAAAGCGTTCAGTCATCTTGTAACGAATGACTTTTCTCATCAGTAACCCAAGACATCTATACGCATCCATGATGAACTGCATTACTCCTTCAGTCCACAATGGACCACACTACGTTACTGCATTGCCTCGTCAATGACTTGTACTGATTACACGACAGGAATGACCTTCCTCTTGTAGCGACGTTCAACTAGTATTTCCATCATTAACCAAAAAGTGAACATCAGCACAAAGACTTAGACGGACGTATTAAGTACAGGAAAGAGTCACAGGAGCTGAGGAAGGCTAGGAGCATTTGCTGCCATGTCCGAACATGAACACCTTTGTCAAACTCGGCCCAAGTGAAAATGAGAAATCAAGTAGCTAAGTCTAGATCATTAGGACATCTGAACACACATCCTTCACTCGCATCTCAAACATTACAGTCATCGCCAACGTGGGTGCAGCCATACTCAGAGTCGTTGCCAGATCTGCAAAGGGGAGGGAGAGGGAGCAATACAGTACTGGAGGGCCAAGTTAAAGATGTGTCAAAGACACTGACAGCAGCTGAAAGAGTCAAAGTAAACGGGAAAATGCTTCAACTCTCGCAATTTCCGAAACAGAGTTTATACTGCATTCCTCGACGTCTCAGATATGAGCATTGTAGATCGATAATTGTCCATATATATATATATATATATATATATATATATATATATATATATATATATATATATATATATATACTCGTGTGTTTCCCGTCTCATGATTTTGCATATATGTACCGTCTTTACTCCTTTACTAGTGTACATACAGACACACACCCTAGCCTAATCCAAGTGTGTGCGTGTGTGTGTGTTGGTCTATGTGTATATTCTCTTTATGTTTATAATGAATCAAATTGATGTTGCACTGTTATACATTCTATTGTGAGTAAATGGAACGCATAAAAGCTCAAAAGTAATTTGCTGTTTCAAACAAGTAAACCGGCTATAAAACGCCCTTTATTTCACCTAGTGCAATCGAATGCCATTATTTCATTTCGACTTCATTTTGAATCAGACATTTCTATTTTGATATCTATATCTGAAGCACCAAAAGCTACTGGTGTTGAATTCATGTCTACGATGACGTATATAACATGGCTCGTTCATACTGGCATCTGTCATGTCATTCACTCGTACACTTAGTGGCCAAATGTGTCATGTACAGTGGTTGTTGTGACCCACGACACAGATCTGTGAAGCACACATGAATACAAAGAATGATACACACACGCAATGGTTCGAAGCTTTTCGGATCATGGATCCGAACAACTGCTGAAACGGATTCTCCTGGTTCATATGAGATGCAGTCGTATTCTCTGTTCTTTAACGTGTGTTTACTGACCTAGGAATAACAGTGCCCTTGATGATTGAAACATATTAGATACGGGAATCCTAAGAGGCAATGGTTTAAGTCAAGTGATCGTGGTATATAAAGTTTCGTCGACAGCCAACGTCCGGATGATCGAGTCGACTTTCGAGAGTCAGGTCTCTCGGTAAAAGTAGCTTGTCCAACATCACTTCCCTCGATCACTAAGTCCTTGAACACTGACGCTCTGTCATGAGGACAATAAAACGACTTGTCTATTTCGCTCATCCTTTGCCTTGTGGCATTTTGAGGCGAATGAGAAAGTTATTTCGCCAGGAGTTTCAACCTTCCGTACCATCCCAAAGCCCCCTGCTGTGCGCGAGTTCGGTGTAAGCGAAGAAGAGACGAAGCAAAAGATGAATATGAAACTACAAAGTTTATGTCTAGGGTCGCGTCTTAGGATAATGCTACAATGGTCTCATGAAACGTAATTCATGTCTTTTGCTTAATTGAGGTAAGGCAGCCACCGGCACACCAGTTAGAGTACGACTACATTTCAGAGCAAGAAAGTAATCCTGATATTCTGAAAACCCAATTACATTGACGGTCATAAATATTGCTAATTTTATAAAAGTGATTCACCGGCAGAGAGTGAAACTTTCTTTTTTTCTGACATTGTTTCTAAGTCGTTATGTATGCTCACCTACGTCACTCAATTCACCAGATTATTTCGATCGGTTGTCATCAGAACACAGATCTGACCTAAAGCGAAGCCGAGGTCGGTTCGTCGGTCGGCGAAGGGAGGGACCTATACAAGAGAGAGAGAGGCTGAGGGTAAGATAGGGAGATGGGAGGATGTGTAAATTAAAAAACCTGTTGAAATGTATGCTCCAAAAGATGGGAGAGATGGAGGTGGGAAGGATAAGTGGATAAGGGAAAAAGAGAAATGGATATACGAAGGACGTGATTGTGGAAATAGGGAGGGACACGTGTGGAGGAGGTGTGGCGTGTGTGGAGAAGGAGGATGTGATGAAGAAAAGAGGAGTAGAGAAGTTTTCCTCCCTCAGTAATATAACTCTCTCCTATAACTCCACTCACACTCACCCCAACCCCATTACCCTCTGCTTCCTTCTCTCTAACACTCATACCGTTATTGTAACCATGACTGGCCCTTTGATCATCATATATATATATATATATATATATATATATATATATATATATATATATATATATATATATATATATATATATATATATATATATATGTGTGTGTGTGTGTGTGTGTGTGTGTGTGTGTGTGTGTGTGTGTGTGCAGCGTTACTGACCGTGAGTCGGCATGGACCTGCATGGGTTCGAATTCTGGCCGCGTCAGGCGACCCACACCCGAACCAGGTGTTCATCGTTCCTCTGGAACTGGTCGATAACTGGCCACCTGGCTTAGGCTGGGGCGTTCCTGTGTGATAACCATCTATATTTCATTGGGAGCGAGTTAAACATACATGTTGCCACGGCACTTATACCTTGTATATATGTACCAGGTAAACACACACACACACACACACACACACACACACACGCACACACACACACACACGCACACACACACACACACACACACACACACAAACATCCTACTTTAAGCCGGTGTGGAAGTGCCTATGTGTGTGCACACATACATAGAGGTAGACACATGGGTCATGTATATACACGAAGATAAGAGACGGGGCAACACGAGTGTGAATCTCTCTCCCAGCAACACACAAATATTAATCACACACACACACACACACACACACACACACACACACACACACACACACGTGCCTATTTGATAATTGATCTCAGAGCGATGTATGAAGATCTGTCATAGCGTTGACCAAACGACCTTGTCTGACCCCGTGCATGAGGTAGTGTAAGCCTTGCCTGGCAACACTGCTACATCACCACAGTACACTACAGTTCACTACACTACAATACATTACATCACACTGCACTACATTTCACTACATTATACAACAGTGCAATACTCTACAATCCAATACACTGTACTACACTACATTTCACACATTATACAACAGTGCAATACTCTACAATCCAATACACTGCGCTACACTACATTTCACTACATTATACAATAGTGCACTAATCTATAAACCACATCAATACATTTCTCTACTTTATACAACAGTGCACTTCACTACATCACACTACAATTCACTACATTATACAACAGTGCACTAATCTATAAACCAGTACACTTCCTCTCACTACATTTTACAACATTATGCACCACTGCAGTACACTACAATCCAGTACACTACATTAGTCTATCCTACAACACAATACAGTACACTGCATTTTGATGCACTATATTACAGTACACTTCCCTGCACTCCAGTACATTACAATATGTACACTACGCTGTTCTGTACAACAGTGAATTGCGTCATGATTACACTACTTTAGAATCAACGAACATTGAACAAAGTTTTATACTTTGAAAATACTTATAATTTGTTAATCCTCTATCATCATTAATATCTTGTGACATCAAACGAAGAAAAGTAAAAACTTAATTTACCTTGTCCCTTCCCTGAAATTAGATATAAACTTATAATTATAGAAATGAATTATGAAAACCAATTACCGTAAGAAGAAATCTAATTAGCTCCCACCCTAATTACGCGTGAAACATGTGTGTGTTTACGTTTACCGGGCGCTTACATTACCATGCCTAATTGTGGGGATGGTAGAGGCAATGGCAACAACGTTATCGAAATAGCTTATGATCAGTAAAGGTCAAACGATCACACAGCTTACAGATTTTTAGGACGAAATTCATAAAATCTATCGAACAGGTAGTTAAAAACCGGTTTCCTAATTAAGGAATTTTATAACCATTGTTTTTTAGAAAACTAGTTATGGTTTTTTTTTTTCCATGAATGTACTCATTTAATGCAGCTCATGACTTTGTTTAATTGGCTTACTGTGTGCAAAGGAAAAATTTCTGTTCGTTTGCTATGAATGGAGAGATTTCATGAAATACATAAAGACGTAATCATTATTGCAGGAGATGCGAGTCTGTCTCTAAGCCAAAGATACGTTATATACATCATACATGGACGTGTGTTTACATGGATGTGTGTTTACATGGATGTGTGTTTACAGTGATGTGTGTTTACATGGATGTGTGTGTTTACATGCATGTGTGTTTACATGGATGTGTGTTTGAGATCAGCCAGGCTAAACAAACTGCTTTCAAGCTCCGAAAGAGGTGCTTCTAAAAAATAAAAAAAGGTGTCTTCAGTGATCAATCATAGGTATAATTTTTCTCGTTCGAAAATGTTCACCAGAAAATCTGTCGAATAGGACGACTATAGTTAGTTATCTCGTCAACCAGAATGGATATCAAGATATCTTTAACTTCAAAGGCAGCCATGAGTCAGTCCTAGTTGTAAAATACTTGTTTACCCAAATGGCGTCCTAGCTACGTCTCTTCGTTGTATATTAAGTGAATGTTGCATTTCCTTCTTGTATCTTCTCTGATGATGTGATTATTACACGAAAGTGCACTTGGGAACTTTTCGTGTTTCATTTTCCCCGTGGACTCATAGGAATATCTTGATCACGCGCAAAATTGTGATCCTTTCCAATATATATATATATATATATATATATATATTTTTTTTTTTTTTTTTTTTTTTTTTTTTTTTTTTATACTTTGTCGCTGTCTCCCGCGTCTGCGAGGTAGCGCAAGGAAACAGACGAAAGAAATGGCCCAACCCCCCCCCCCCCATACACATGTACATACACACGTCCACACACGCAAATATACATACCTACACAGCTTTCCATGGTTTACCCCAGACGCTTCACATGCCTTGCTTCAATCCACTGACAGCACGTCAACCCCTGTATACCACATGACTCCAATTCACTCTATTTCTTGCCCTCCTTTCACCCTCCTGCATGTTCAGGCCCCGATCACACAAAATCTTTTTCACTCCATCTTTCCACCTCCAATTTGGTCTCCCTCTTCTCCTCGTTCCCTCCACCTCCGACACATATATCCTCTTGGTCAATCTCTCCTCACTCATTCTCTCCATGTGCCCAAACCATTTCAAAACACCCTCTTCTGCTCTCTCAACCACGCTCTTTTTATTTCCACACATCTCTCTTACCCTTACGTTACTTACTCGATCAAACCACCTCACACCACACATTGTCCTCAAACATCTCATTTCCAGCACATCCATCCTCCTGCGCACATCTCTATCCATAGCCCACGCCTCGCAACCATACAACATTGTTGGAACCACTATTCCCTCAAACATACCCATTTTTGCTTTCCGAGATAATGTTCTCGACTTCCACACATTTTTCAAGGCTCCCAAAATTTTCGCCCCCTCCCCCACCCTATGATCCACTTCCGCTTCCATGGTTCCATCCGCTGACAGATCCACTCCCAGATATCTAAAACACTTCACTTCCTCCAGTTTTTCTCCATTCAAACTCACCTCCCAATTGACTTGACCCTCACCCCTACTGTACCTAATAACCTTGCTCTTATTCACATTTACTCTTAACTTTCTTCTTCCACACACTTTACCAAACTCAGTCACCAGCTTCTGCAGTTTCTCACATGAATCAGCCACCAGCGCTGTATCATCAGCGAACAACAACTGACTCACTCACTTCCCAAGCTCTCTCATCCCCAACAGACTTCATACTTGCCCCTCCTTCCAGGACTCTTGCATTTACCTCCCTTACAACCCCATCCATAAACAAATTAAACAACCATGGAGACATCACACACCCCTGCCGCAAACCTACATTCACTGAGAACCATATATATATATATATATATATATATATATATATATATATATATATATATATATATATATATATATATATATATATATATATATATATATATGTATATATATATATATATATATATAATGTAATCGAGTATATTTCTTCGGTTATGAAGGTTCATTTCACTGTAGATTTCATCACCTCAAAAATCGATTGGCAACCCGAACTTAACGCCACGTATATGTGAAGCAATCACATGTGTATCATGATATAAAACCAAACAAAAATTTCAGATCTATATTGGGCTTTGCAAGGTTTGACGGTTATGTGTGCGCGTTCAACATGCAAGGTACCATCACTTATACCCACGATGCAAAACTTGAAAGCTACTACTTAAATGTGACTATTCCACAAGTGGTGTAAGACTATTCACAACGCTTCTGGCAATCTACTGGCAAGCATTCTATCCTGGTACGGCCACAAGCGATCAAACTTTATTCTTTTTTTGGCCTTTTATCTGGTTATCTTAGGATAATGATATTGGTTAGACCTGACTGAATTTTTCCAGAGAGAGAGAGAGAGAGAGAGAGAGAGAGAGAGAGAGAGAGAGAGAGAGAGAGAGAGAGAGACTGTTGTCGTCTAACTCTACCACACTGTTGACAGTAATTATTCAGCCAAAGAAATGATCCATTTTTTCCCCCATAGGGACGCCAACCATTCATCAGAAACCTCATTATACTTCATCAGGATCGTTAGGTTAGGTGTTTGGGCCTTAGGCCTATCAACTGCCAAGGGTCATTAAGACCGTCAGCATCAGGCTACTTAAACCTTCGTCAGGGGGTTTAGTGCACGTAGCTCTTGGTATCAAGGTGGTTTATGAGTATTATCATCCAACCAAACATGATCCCAGGGTAGCAAGGCAATATACAAAAGTTCCCTCTTATCTTCATCTATATTCGTGATCACAACGGACAGCTCATTGATTTTCTTTTTCTTTGGACTCAATTTATAATCACTTATGTAATTTTTTCTTATACTTGCAGTAACCAGGGAACTAAAATTGTTCCAACCCAACAACTGCAGAGATTTTCTTCTTTTTTTTTCTTTCTTCTCACAGCACAGAAACCATTCTGGTGTTAGGCCAACTGTACGTGCTGACCTCGCCCTTCTTAAGGCTTTTCCTTCACCACAACTTCATGACTAAACTCACTTTTTTCTTCTTTTTTTTTTGTACATGTGCTTTTTTTGCTTTCTTCCCACTCATATCAAACCGAGGTTCATCTTTAGGATATTAACTGGAAGTTTAAGAAGGGGATGTGGGTTCGGTGCAGAGACCACATATATACAAAACAAATGGACTAATGATTTCATCAGATAAAAGCATCAAACAGAACCAAAACAGTGTAGTAATAAAGAAAAGATGTGATACATAAAAGGTTCTCGAAGACAATATGAAGACAATAAAGGGAATATCATTATCCTCAAAGTAATTTGGACTATGGAGATCATACAATATGTGTGATGACATGTTGAGCATCTGCGTCATGGTAAGAGGTCTGTCTAGCTATTGCCCCTTCCACACACCACCAGCCTATCTCCCCCGTTCATCTTTCCCTGCCACTGTACTTATCACAAAGAGAACTCACATCCAACAACCCCGTCCATAAAAAGTTGTAACTGTGGTAAAGTTTTTGATAACCTCCACAAGGAGAAATTATTCAACATTAGTGGAATTTGGGATATGTACAGTAAAAAGGTAAGAATGTATGATTGTCTCTAATGACCACTTTGAGGTTGTGGGCTGTTCAACGAAGAGAAAAGAAGTAACGATTAGAGGATTATGCTTGTTTAACGATAAATTCTACTTCAGATCAAACGCCAGATATCTACTTTTGCATAGAGAGACAGGAGAGTTAGTCCTCATTTCAGTAAAGTAAAAAAGACTTTTAATTTGCGCGGTTCCACCAACCAGAATTCCACAATCCAAATACCTCAGGAAACGATCAGTTTTCTTTCACCCTTGTAAGCAGCCAACCTCTATCCCACTAATTGCCACATTTCTTTTACCCTAACGACCGAACGATCACACCTGTTTTAAACCCAGCCACCAGACTTTTCTGTTTTTATCCGGTGTCTTCCCATGATAGCGAGGGGAAACATATTCTTGAAGTGTATGGTACGGAGGATATCCGAAGTGGCGAGAGGTGGCAACAACTGCAGGAGAGAAGTGTTCTTAATGTGCTTTGTGTTGGTTCTACAATTTTGGTCTCTTGAGACTGAGGAAGAACGAAGGTATTTGTTGCATGTGAGTTTCATTCTTACACAGTATAGGTACGCAAGTGGCAAGGGGTTCGATTCCTCTCTCAGTGGAGGGTGATATATTCATATTCTTAATCCTAAGTGACATTGCTCAGTAGCCATACTACAAAAAAACATACTCAACAAACCTATTTCTAAACTGATCATAATATTTCTCTCCTGCACTGGTTGGTGGCTCATTGGTGTGAGAGATACACTAAAGCTCTTTAGTCGTTCGTCGTCAGTGGTGTGAAAGGATCGCTGAGGAGGTGCGACCTTGATCTATACTTCCCCTGAGCCGAGCTGGCTCATTAATGCACTCTCCGCAGGAGAATGTAGACATCAGGGACACTAAGGCAGCCGCAGGGAAGATGAAGATGTGAAGGCAGGAGACATCTCGAGAGGGAGGAACATGAGAGGATATGATTGGTTGAAGTTTCCTATGCACCAGAAAGGTGTGTGTGTGTGTGTGTGTGTGTGTGTGTGTGTGTGTGTGTGTGTGTGTATGAGTGGGGGACATGACGCCTTCCTACTGAGCATGTTGACGCCCGCATACCATCACGGACATCATGCAACACCAGTAGTCTTGCGTAGTTAAGGAGGCAGAACTTTTCTTTCCCTCAAGTTACATGACGTCGTCCTACTGAGCAAGTTGACGCCCACCATCACGGACATCATGCGCACACACACACACACACACACACACACACACACACACTAGACATCTAATGTGTCTAGGGTGTGTGTCTTTTTGCCTTCGTGTGGCCGAGGCAGCCAGACACCTTATCCAAGGTTCGAATACCTCTCCTGGTGTATATACATTTGTCTGTCCACCGACACTTTAGGCTGCGTGTGTTGCTTAATCAAAAAGTGTTCTTTGTGCATTATTTCCACAGATTTTGTTGTGTTGTGAGAACACTTAACGCACAGTATGTTGCGTTATCTATTCTCAGTTGTATTGCATGAGTTTGACACACGAGCAAAACCCCAATTTTGACGAATTGATCGTCACGACCATACCATCCAGTTCTCTCACAGAGGCGTCATCCATAACACAGGGACCATCGAACTTAACTGTATGGAATGTGTGGTTCACAGACGACCAGAAGCTTAGGTCTCCACATCATGAGAGGTAGACATGGTCTCTGGATTAATATTACGTGGGACTCGTTGCATGACTACACATTTGTACACACAACTTTCCACCTCTCATGAAAAATATCTAACCTTATAACATGACGCAGACTTTCGGTGACAGGTCCCTCGTACATATTTATACCCTGATATCAGTTTGACAGGAAACTAAGTTACATTATAAAAAAAAGAAATGCGATAACTTAACTGATAGTGGTCTATTTGCGGCTTCGTCAGTAGGAAACACTTTTCCTTGAGAAGTGGTCGCGATAAATGTTATCTACAACACGAATATATTTCATGATAAATGACACATCGACCCTACAACGATTCTCCACTAAATATTGCGTTATGGAACGTTGCGCGCGCACACACACACACACACACACACACACACACCAAGTCTTAAGGTAGGTACCCGCTTATGGACCAGCTCAAATGGAGGATGAACACCTGGGTTGAATTGAGGCCGAGTGCCAAGCTCAAGATTCGAACCGTGCTGACTAATGGTCAGTAACGACAACCACTTCACCACAGAAGTCCATGTGTGTGTGAGAGAGAGAGAGAGAGAGAGAGAGAGAGAGAGAGAGAGAGAGAGAGAGAGAGAGAGAGAGAGAGAGAGAGAGAGAGAATCGTAGTGACCGTTGCAATAGAACAAACGAAGGTGACAATGTATGTCTGGCCCAACAGCGTCGTAACTCTCCCAGTGTTGGCACAGTGACTGTAAAAACAGAAATATTTCACAAGTAGTGTTGTCAGACCGCTGGCAATACCGGCATTAACCACATACGTCATACCTACGTTTTTCCCCGGGAAAGCCGGACCCAGTATGGGGGTGTGTTAATGCATCTCTCATAATTTCATGATTACCATAATTTCACCAATTATTTTGTGGGTCAGTTTTAACGACGGTAATACCAACTCTAGATAAGCCCTGGCTTTTAACATTACCCTTTCGTGTGCTTTCATGACCAAAAGGTTTATTTCATTATAGACAGAGAGTCAGAATTCATGTTAACATGATATAATGTCAGTGTTCAAATCTGGCCCCACCTCAGTACGTGGCTACAGCACAGACTATATTCCTGTTTATCTGTTCCTTTGTGTGATTCACGGTCTCTTGATGTTGTGGGAGCAGGGGTTTGATTTCTCCTGCTGTTGCAGCAGTAGTCTGTACTATACAGCAGGTGCTCAGTCTCTCCTTCTAGCAGTAGTGTGTGGGATACAGCAGGTGCTCGGTCTCTTCTGCTAGCAGTAGTGTGTGGGATACAGCAGGTGCTCAGTCTCTCCTTCTAGCAGTAGTGTGTGGGATACAGCAGGTGCTCGGTCTCTCCTGCTAGCAGTAGTGTGTGGGATAAAGCAGGTGCTCGGTCTCTCCTGCTAGCAGTAGTGTGTGGGATAAAGCAGGTGCTCAGTCTCTCCTGCTAGCAGTAGTGTGTGGGATACAGCAGGTGCTCGGTCTCTTCTGCTTGCAGTAGTGTGTGGGATCCAGCAGGTGCTCAGACACTCCTGCTAGCAGTAGTGTGTGGGATACAGCAGGTGCTCAGTCTCTCCTTCTAGCAGTAGTGTGTGGGATACAGCAGGTGCTCGGTCTCTCCTGCTAGCAGTAGTGTGTGGGATACAGCAGGTGCTCAGTCTCTCCTTCTAGCAGTAGTGTGTGGGATACAGCAGGTGCTCGGTCTCTCCTGCTAGCAGTAGTGTGTGGGATAAAGCAGGTGCTCGGTCTCTCCTGCTAGCAGTAGTGTGTGGGATACAGCAGGTGCTCGGTCTCTTCTGCTTGCAGTAGTGTGTGGGATCCAGCAGGTGCTCAGACACTCCTGCTAGCAGTAGTGTGTGGGATACAGCAGGTGCTCGGTCTCTCCTGCTAGCAGTAGTGTGTGGGATACAGCAGGTGCTCGGTCTCTCCTTCTAGCAGTAGTGTGTGGGATCCAGCAGGTGCTCAGACACTCCTGCTAGCAGTAGGGTGTGGGATACAGCAGGTGCTCGGTCTCTCCTGCTAGCAGTAGTGTGTGGGATCCAGCAGGTGCTCGGTCTCTCCTGCTAGCAGTAGTGTGTGGGATCCAGCAGGTGCTCAGACACTTCTGCTGTAGCGGTCGTGTGTGAGGGGCAGCAGGTGCTCGAACACGCAGAAGACAAATACTAAAACGAGGAGAGAAATTCATAAATGCGACAATGACGTCAATCACGTACCTGACTAGAAACAAAAGAACAACAGAGCGGAGAGGTTTTAGCTCTATTATGCCACTGGCAAGGTACCACTTACCTCTAACGCAGAGACTGGACGCGTAATCTTGTAATTCAGCGTCCAAACGTGAAATACATATTTTCATTTTGTGAACCCAGTGCCTTTGATGAGAAAAATCCACACGAAAACTGTGAAGGAAATAGGATGGTGGAGTTTGGCCAAATGGAAGGGGACCAGAATTTGTGCAGGAAATTTGTCTGGAATGCGCATTGCACACGCTCTTAGTGCTTGAAAACGACAACACTTTTTCTCAACCATGAACTTACCCTTTACACACGCTACAGTCTTCATATATATATATATATATATATATATATATATATATATATATATATATATATATATATATATATATATATATATATATATATATATATATATATATATATATATATATATATATATATATCCCTGGGAATAAGGGAGAAAGAATACTTCCCACGTATTCCCTGCGTGTCGTAGAGGGCGACTAAAAGGGAAGGGAGCGGGGGGCTGGAAATCCTCCCCTCTCACTTTTTTTTTCTATTTTTCCAAAAGAAGGAACAGAGAAAGGGGCCAAGTGAGGATATTCCCTCAAATGTCCAGTCCTCTGTTCTTAACGCTACCTCCCTAACGCGGGAAATGGCGAATAGTATGAAAGAAAGAAATATATATATATATATATATATATATATATATATATATATATATATATATATATATACATATATATATATATATATATATATATATATATATATATATATATATATATATATATATATATATATATACATATATATATATATATATATATATATATATATATATATATATATATATATATATATATATATATATATATATATATATATATATATATATATATATATATATATATATATATATATGTGTGTGTGTGTGTGTGTGTGTGTGTGTGTGTGTGTGTGCGTGCTTCTGACCAGCTGGACAGTACTCTATCATTTATGGTCTGCAACTTTGTAATGTTTCATTTTTTTTGAAAATGGACGACCCAGCAGGTGTGGCGTAGATTACCGTGAAACATATGAATTATTTGCACAGGATGATATTTTTCGTTCTTTCTCCAGATCTGGTGACATTTGATATGTTTAGGGCACTTAGTTTATATGTTACCTTTGTGTGTGTGTTGCTGTTACTGGTGTGAGAAGTGAATGTCATGACTGTATCGTATGTGATGCCTGGAGATATTGGTGTTTTGTTCACACAAAGGTAACTAAAGGTTTCTCGAAAGTTAAAAAGGTTCTGAAGACTTTTTTTTTTCCTATAGAGTTCGACATTACATGGGTATATAACATGCCTCAGTCAAAGCCATCCCAGATGAAAAAGGAAAGTTGCAAAGAAGAGAATTGAAAATTATCCAGGGCTCTGCAATTGTCTATAGACTTAACTCTACTAGGAGGAAAAGGCTATGTGTAGAAGGGAAGATAAAAGAAGGATAGAGAATTCCACAGCTTATCTGTTCGAGAGAAGGAGACATCAAACACTCAATCCTCGAGTGGTCAGTCTTCTCACAGAAACTGTGGGAAGCAGCAACCAGACGCGTCCCACGAGTCCAAACCCTGGAGTGAGAGAGTGTGATTACGGCAATATCACGGCCTACGGGGAGGCAAAGTACAGGAGCGGTGATGCGAAGAGAAACAGCGAGATGGAAGGCTTTTGATCCCACTCTAGTTAATAGAAAGGTGGAGGATGAGCCGCACACACGGACATTTCTCTTCTATTTGAGTCATTTGTACGAGTTATCTAACGTAGTGCTGAACGTTCATTGTTGCTATTGTGGTGTCAGTGTGCTGTTATATGATTGTGAGACCGTCTCTGTATGTAAGGACTTTCGTGTTGTGGTTTGCTGTAGATAATGGGAGGTCAAGTAAGAAGAGACTGAAGGGATTGGAAAAAAGAAGTGTTCCTTAAGGAACTCCACTGGAGAGTTTAATGGTCTTAGAGGTGAATCTTTGGCGAGTGACTCTATCATTGGCAGCTGGATATGAAGTTTGGTCAACTACCGTTTTGTCATTGTTGTGGAGGGTCGTGTCGAGGATCTGTTTAACGAGCAAGTGTCTCGGGAGACAGTGCGAAAGACTTTGTTGATGTCTATTGCTACTCTAAATGTGCGGGATGGGGGTTGTTGTTCGTCGCATACTTACAGGATATGTAATGCGAGGTCTACGTGTACCGTGGTGCAGGAATGGTTGGCCCCAAACCATGTTGTGTGGGGTGAAAGTCAGATATTTTGCTTGATACTTTTGTGGATTAGTTTTAAGCAGAGTTTAGGTACTGAGGATAGAAGAGAGACAGGCTGAAGCTGATTGGTGTGGAGAACTTTAGGACTGGTATTATGCTCACGAGTTCCCAGATGATTGGGACTTCACTGTGTTAAAGTTTAATATTTTGTCATGGGTTGTTGCAGGAGAGTTCTTTGTGGTTCCAATTGTGTTGTTTATGAAGTAGGAGTAAAGTACGGACGGGATGTTGTTTCTAGATGTACTTTTGTGTGGGATTTTCGGCTTTCCTGTCAAGACAAGGTTGGTTTATGGCAGATTTTTGAGTCATGTTACATGGTCATTCTTATGTGTAATTTCGGAGAAAGGATTTTATTGGATTGGGTCAGAAGGGTCGTGATATCAAGCTGGACTTGTGTAGTAAGTTTAAGACTTGTTGAACGTTTAACAGAGTCGGTTGTGAATCTTTTGTCTCAGTGTGTTCAGGAAGGAGTACCAGATGGCAACTTGTAGATAGCAAGTATTTTATTAACTTTACCTTGACAATAGAACATTACATAGAGCTGTTATCCAGGACCGAGGCCAGAGTCTTTCGTTTATATCATGTAACAAGACGTAACGTTCTCTCATAGGACCACTTCAACCCCCGTCACAGCTCGGGATCTTTGACTCTCAGTAGATCTCGACCTTCTCTCTCACACACACACACACACACACACACACACACACACACACACACAATGAAAACATCTTCCTCTGCTGAGTCTCTGAAAGCGAAGGCAAATAGTTTCAGCTTGAAACAAAGTGGCATCAATCAGTCCGAGAGATACAACGAGTATTTTGGAAACAAAAGAAAGTGCAACTCGAACGAGAGAGAGAGAGAGAGAGAGAGAGAGAGAGAGAGAGAGAGAGAGAGAGAGAGAGAGAGAGAGAGAGAGAGCGCTAAAAAAGTACAGAAATAAAAACAGGAAAGGCGGAGGAATTCCACATAAACTAGCGGGATTCCGATGCATTCACAAGCTGTCCAATTTCCCCCCCCCACCAGTAAGACCGAAGCTACTGTTAGTGACTCGTTGGATGGCCAACCCTATGCACCACCCTGACTCTGGCTGGTGCAGGAAAATGACTGTGACAACAAGGAAGCTAAACCAAAGCTTTATTGTCCGTTTTGATGCTGAGAATATCAACATACTGCAGCTGATAATGTTATCTTACTATTGTGACATGCAACATTCGTGCCATTTTGTCACAGTTTTGTTATGAATACCGTAAAGATAACACGTAACTATGATAAGACTCTACCCAATGCGTTATGAATACCGTAAAGATAACACGTATCTATGATAGGACGCTACTCAATGTGTTATCAGAACTAATGCATGAATACACATCTTATAATTCTGGTAAACTTTCCTTTTTCAAGAATAGCACCAGAAAGAATATATGTAACCTTTAATGTCACTCTTGTACGGTTATTGGCGAAGCAATACCAAAAGTTCAGTAGCCCGGAAGCGAAACTTTGTTGTTGGGTTCCATACACATACGATGTCAATAACAAACTCCTAATTTTAAACTTCCACTCCCGGTACTTACACAGATTGCCCTCCTACCATCCACACCCTAACGAAAGAGACACAGCTTTATAGCCATGGACGTCTCTTGTGTATCGTCAGGGACAACACTTCTGCTGTAGTAGTGGTGTGTAAGGGGTACCAGGGATGAAACACTCCTACAACAGCAGTATAATGTAAGGGGCAGCAGGTGGAACACACGCCTGCTGTTGGAGTGTTGTATATAAGTTGCAGGTAAGGGTAGAACACTCCTGCAACAGTATGGACTACTATAGGTTTAAGGCTGCTCTCCATGCTGCAGCAGAGTAAGCTGGACTTCTCTGGAGTAGGAAGGTCTTACACGATAATCTACTCTCTGTCTACTGATGATATTGTAACCACACTGAAGGTGATTATGCCTTTGAAAATTCCCGGCAACACACACACACACACACACACACACACACACACACACACACACACACACACACACACACATACACACACACACACACACACATACACACACACACACACAGACACACGGGCCTCCTTGGTTTTGTGGTTAGCGTTACTAGCCATGGATCACTATGGACGATAGAAAGGGCAGGAAAGTTTGAGTAAAGTGAGAAAAACTAAGAGCAGCGGCAGAATAAAGATGAAATGTAGAGAAGACAAAAAGAAAACAACAACATTAGAGCAAAAAGGAAGTCATTGTGTCCAAGAAAAAGTGAGAGAGTGTGATAAAAAGTGTAAGGGGTCCGAGTTAGGGAAGGGGAGGGTATTGTAAAATGTGCAGAAGATCTATGAGGACACCCAGGGAACACGATAAGCAAATCGTAATCCAGGGAAAAAGATTAAGTGTAAGAGAAAGAAGATCGAAAAATAAATGGAGAGGGGGGAAATGGCAGACGTAAAAATAAGATGATAAATATAAAGGCTTAGTAGGGAAGGGAGAAGGACATTAAAAAGTTAGATAAGTGACAGGATATTATGGGAAACCAGTGGAACCAGAAGGGAAAGCAATATGATTGGTAAGAGAATAAAGATGATGGGAAAGTAACTGTTATGGAGGGGAAATGAAAACAGAAAAGTAAGGGAGGGGCATGGGAGAGGAGGAAGACGAAGAATGTAAAATGAATAGGACAATACGAAAGTTAGATACAACGGCAGGGAAGTAATTGACAAGGTAAAGAAAATAAAGATATTGATAATAGGATAAAACTGATGATAGCAAAAGAAGGAGGGATGACAGGTTGTCTAGATGGAGGGTGAAAAAGTAAGGAGAGAAATATAAGAGAAATGGCAAGAAATCAAGAGAAACATAGAGAAGATGAGAAGATGTTAGAAAAGTAAGAGAGAAAAGGTGAAATGAAATGGAATGGCATAAGAATAGGAATAGGATGGTGTACAGAAGGACGTTTAAAGGACAGTAATATAGGTAGCAGGAAGGTAAGATGATGTTAGAAAGTAGCAAGGAAGAAACCACACCAATAGAGACAGAGAGAGAAGGAGCGCTGGAAAAAGTACGAGAGATAATAGAAAAGTAAAAAAAAGGAAGGAAGGAAGAGACATGAGAGAAGTAGAAATATAAGAGGATAGGAAGAAAAACTAGAGGGATGGTTGATAATAGTACTGACACATCGGAACGTAGAAATAATTAAGAATAAGAAAAGTGCAAAGGGAACGTAGGATAGTAAGAGCAATTGTAAGAAAAGAAGATAAATTGTTGAATAAGAAGAATGATAGTGGGATAAAGATGGGAAAGAAAAGAGAGCATGAGAGGAAACTACGAGGGAAAAGAAAGTTTGGAACATGAGAAATTGCACCGAGGAAAATGGGAGTTAGGAGAATTACTGGAATATCTTTTGGAGAAGGGAAGAAGAAGAAAGTGGAGGAGATGGGATAATAAAGAACGGTAGGAGAGGAACAGGAATATTGAGGAATACAAGATAAAAAAAGAAAAGAAAAAGGCGAGAGACTGGGAACGAAAGATCGGGAGTGGAAGGAGAAAGCAAGAGAAAGAAAGTGAAAGTAAGACAATGTGAGAGAGGTGGAAGATCAGATGAAAGGGGAGGTGGTAAAGAGAGCGAAATGGTAGGCATCAGGTCGATAGGCTGTGACAGGGTTGGTGCTGGTGTGTTCCAGTGAGTGAAGCAACGACCAAGGCTCCGAGAAGGAAGATGATTTTCAAGAAACCTGAGAATTATTAGCCTAGTTTGGGCGGCAGTAGTTTGCTGGCGGATATGAGGTCGTCCATAACAGTTTTCTGCACAAATGGCCACAATAAAAGACCTGCTTGGATAGTGTTGAGTCACAGAAGTGTCCTTTAGAGAGGATCTAATTTGGGTTGAGGGATGGGGAGCCACACACAAAATCACAATCAGGTTCACTTCGGTCCCCGCCCAGAGTAATGAGGACACACATGGACGCTGAGATGATGTACACAGGGAGTTGTTGTTGTTTGTTGTTTTCATGAAGGATGTTTTGTACACAAATCCTACCATAATGATGCTCTGCTCTCGGGAGAAAAAAAGCGAAAGGAAAGGAAGTTCCTATTCACTGGAGGGTTAAAAGGAATATGTGGGTCAGCGTACGTCAGTAGCGTCCGTATTCGCGTCCAAACAGTGTACGTTTTAGGAAAAATACAGAGGTATGAAGTGGGCAAAGACTTAGAATAATATCAAAGTTTAAGAGCCTTAACCGTTTGAGATGCGAGACATGATGTGTGACACAGAGAGTCATAATGTGTGACACAGAAGTAGGGTATAAAGTGACTGGAATGCTTGAGGGTTAAACAGAAGGCATAGTAACAAATACACTGATTATCCAAGAGAAAAAAAAAACAAGAGATAGATAAATCCCGGTTCCTACTGGCATGGGCTAGATACACGAGGCAGGTTGTCTCCTAGCTTTCAAATAAGTCCCAGTACCACTGAACAAGGATCTCACAGCCTTAGTTTTATCACCATTATCTGTCAGAAGAGAGGAGTGGGCAGTACACACACACACCCTGACGAAGGCTGCACATCTTCATCAATGTGACACATTGGGGATGGTAGAGGACCGACCACTCAACTCCTCCTGAGCCACCACCACCACTGCTGCCTTCCAGCAGCTTAGCTCATCACTCCTCAGCACCAAGCTACACCTCTGCCCTCTCACAGTACCCTACCCAAGTGGCTACAGTTCCACAGCTTACAGGTTCTCTGTGGCTGTTACAGCTTGAAGATAACACAATTAGTGAGACTTGTCTCTGCAGGAGACAAGCACAAATTAGAGAGTATTCACCTACCAGTGTGCCTGAAGCCACACGCCACTTAGTGAAATTGTGTACACGCCGTTTGAGGAACGAGCTTTCTCCTTTTAGTATCCAGATGAACTGATAGCGTTCTTTCCCAGAGTGTTGACAAATGGTGGAAGTAAGACAGTATGAACACCAGCGCCTGAGGTATAATGGCGATGATAACATATAGTACAGATGAACGTATCTCGCTGGCGTGGATTAACGACATTTGTAAACGTGGTTTCTGTTGTGGTCAAGGCTGCACAACATGAAACTAAACATTATCAGATAATTGCACATCTGGAAAGGTGGATTACGTGAAGATTCTAGCTCGAAATGATTACGTCCAAGATGCATATCAGATAAAGTATAATTGTTTTTCTACTTTGTCAATGATGTAGAGAATGAAACAAGGATCGACTATGTGTGTTTCTTATGGATTGTTTAAGGACGATACATAACAGGAGGAGCAGAGCGCCTGCTGGGGTGGTTAAGACAACAAAAGTGATTTACAGGAGACTAAACGAGGTTGTATATTTCTTTGCGTAATTACTTTAAAGATGGATTATTTACTGAGGCTTTATCCTGGAGGCGGAAAATGACAAAGAAAATTGGATAACTAGAAAATACATTAGACAGAAAGGACATAATTTGTAGCCTATAGGCATTTAGCTTTAGTTTTCCTTGATCAGGATTTTCTATGTGGGATATATATATATAAGCATTTCACATATACTATGAAAAAGAAATTGTTTTATATATGAATTCATCAATTGAGTGTGTTATCCAGTAACTTTTCATGATACATGTTGACACAAAATTCCTTGATACGTAAATGATATAGATTGTCTCTTCATAGTTTCATTTGCATGAATGAGAATTAATGTTAGAATGAAATGAATGATATTAAAGAACGGTAATTCTTGTTGATCCGCAGTGAGTTGATCCGCAATTCATACAACTGTTTATCCTTCCTTCCAGGTTGGTTTATAAACTAGGTAACTGATATATATATATATATATATATATATATATATATATATATATATATATATATATATATATATATATATATATATATATATATATATATATATATATATATCATTATCTTGTGGAGGCGAAGGTGAATATTTGTAGAGGTTTTCAGAAAAGAAGAGAGAAAGTTTAGGGTGATTAGAGCGGTGAGAGTAAGTGAGCTTAGGAAGGAGACTTATGTGAGGAAGTACCACGAGAGACTGAGTGCAGAATGGAAAAAGGTGAGAACAAAGGACGTAAGGGGAGTGGGAGAGTAATAGGATGTATTTAGGGAAGCAGTGATGGCTTGCGCAAAAGATGCTTGTGGCATGAGAAGCGTGGGAGGTGGGCAGATTAGAAAGAGTAGTGAGTAGTGGGATGAAGAAGTAAGATTATTAGTGAAAGAGAAGAGAGAGACATTTGGACGATATTTGCAGGAAAATAATGCAAATAACTGGGAGATGTATAAAAGAAAGAGGCAGGAGGTCAAGAGAAAGGAGTAAGAGGTGTTAGAAGCAGTGAAAAGTTTTTATCGAGGATGTAAGGCATGTGTACGAGTAGGAAGAGAGGAAAGTGATTGGTTCTCAGTGAATGTCGGTTTGCGGCAGGGGTGCGTGATGTCTCCATGGTTGTTTAATTTGTTTATGGATGGGGATATCAGGGAGGTGAATGCAAGAGTTTTGGAGAGAGGGACAAGTATGCAGTCTGTTGTGGATGAGAGAGCTTGGGAAGTGAGTCAGTTGTTGTTCGCTGATGATACAGCGCTGGTGGCTGATTCGGGTGAGAAACTGCGAAACCTGGTGACTAAGTTTGGTAAAGTGTGTGAAAGAAAAAAGCTGAGAGTAAATATGAATAAGAGCAAGGTTATTAGGTACAGTAGAGCTGAGGGACATGTCAATCGGGAGGTACGTTTGAATGGGAAAAACTGGAGGAAGTGAAGTGTTTTAGATACCTGGGAGTGGATTTGGCAGCGGATGGAACCATGGAGGCGGAAGTGAATCATAGGGTGGGGGAGGGGGCGAAAGTTCTGGGAGCGTTAAAAAATGTGTGGAAGGCGAGAACGTTATCTCGGAAAGCAAAAATGGGTATGTTTGAAAGAATAGTGGTTCCAGTAATGTCATATGGTTGCGAGGCGTGGGCTATAGACAGAGTTGTGCGGAGGAGAGTGGATGTGTTGGAAATGAGATGTTTGAGGACAATCAGTGGTGTGAGGTGGTTTGATCGAGTAAGTAATGAGAGGGTAAGAGAGATGTGTGGTAATAAAAAGAGTATGGTGAGAGAGCAGAAGAGGGTGTTTTGAAATGGTTTGGGCACATGGAGAGAATGAGCAAGGAAAGATAGACCAAGAGGATGAATATGTATAGATATGTATACGTTGAGATGTATACGTATGTATATGTGCGTGTGTGGACGTGAATGTATATACATGTGCATGTGGGTGGGTTGGGCCATTCTTTCGTCTGTTTCCTTGCGCTACCTCGCTAACGCGGGAGACAGCGACAAAGTATAATATGATATAATATGATATATATATATATATATATATATATATATATATATATATATATATATATATATATATATATATATATATATATATCCAGGTTCTCAGTTTCTCGACCAACTCCGAGGAGAGGATGAACAGTTGAATGAACTGCGGATCGACAGTCAGTCAACATAATAACAATACATCATAAACACACACACACGCACGCACGAAAGGGTCTAGATGTAAATCATTTTTCTTCACATATTGTTGGCCCGGGTTCGAATCTTCCCCTAGCTAGGGAAAGTTCTTTGACATGTGACAGGCGGACAATACACGCTATTAATATTCATGAATCACATTAGTGAGGGATACATATAAGTTACTATTGAATTACCTCTTGCTCTGGCTGTCATTATGTAAATTAGGGCTGGAAATAATCCTATGGTCTTGATCAAATAATAATAATAAGGCTTTAGCCTCTCAGATGCATGGCCAAGGTATGTCTATGTCTTGGTCTGGATTAGGCACATGTAGACCCTTAGGAAATGACTTTATTTGCTCAGCCATATGACAACCACGTAAACATTACCATCCCCTGTTTCTACCTCCTTTTAAATTCATTGCCGTATATTGGCTGCAATTTTTTGCCTTTCAAGTCTATAGCCAGTGCTCATTTCAACATCGAGTTGTTAATATTCATAAAAAGTACTTCGGGGAAAACGTGCTTTTTTAATCTATGTATCATGCACCCAAATGAGGGAGACACAATTGGATTAAACTTCCCTTTGGACATGGGTACAGCTGGGTTATTAAGTACAATCTAATATGTGATTTTCATTGTCGGGTTTGTAATTACTTCTGCTCTGTTGGACTTTAGGGAACACGCTCGTGTTCTACGTTCGTTGTGTCCTCGCCTAGTGAGGATAAAATGAAGGATTTCATCTGTAGATCAAATACTTTAGTTCAAGGTGATACATTCTGACGAAAGCTCCCTCTAGCTCTACATGTGTTCGGGTTCCTATGTTTTATGTGTCCATCATGACTTTTGAAGACCATCGCCACCAAGGGCCTGATGCCTTTGCCTCTACATGGTCTGTAGTGAGGTTTGATTATACTCTTGATATCTGGGACATATTCATACAGCTACCACATGGACAAGGTGGGTCAGGATAACAAATATTAATGCTTTCTGCATCGCTTCTCTTTGTCCTTTTGTAGACGACTTGAAGAGCAGAAGAGATGGGAAATTCAGAGTGTCTTAAGGAATGAAAGAAATACATGAAAACCCTGTCATCCCTATTTTGTATGTGTTTACAAAGGTGTATACAATGTTAGTTTTGTTTGTTTTGCATTCTAAGTGAGTTAAGGACGACTTTCTGAAGATATATCTCACGTTGCTTTTGGTAACTTATATTGTTAAGTCACTCCATAGACGAGTATCAAGACCAAAGAAAGTGACGTACTTGATGTAAAGATGTCTTTATCCAATACAACAATTGAAATCAGACATAGCATTGAATACTAGCAGGAAAGTCTCGTCTCTAGAATTAAGTGATAGAATTCGAAAGTGTTCATATAATAGCATGCCTTTCCATGCTCATTACCAATGTGTATAACATTGTATTTACCAACATTCATATTCATTTGCTGCTTGTGAGTTCAGTCTATACGCTTGTGAAATTTAGTTTGCAGCTATATAGACGTTTGATTTCTGTTATATTCTTCCTTACTACTTTAGTTTAATTTGAGAATTTCTATATATTGCAGCAGAGTCTTTTGTTAATGGTATTAATATATAGACTGGTCCTACATCAATATAACATTTCAATTTCAGTTTCAATTTCAGACAATACTAGTGCTGTAGATTTAACAATGCATGTAACTGAAGCGTTAACAATAACTAATTGTATAAACAATCACTTTTACCATCAGGCTAACTGCACTGGTATTCTCTGATACTCTGTTCAAGTTTCTGATGAAGAAACGAACTTGTTTTGAAATGCCAAGCACAATTCAAGACATACCTGATTACATATTCTGTGTTCATAGGATTGCGCTTTCTAAGCTACCAGTCTGTATAGGATATATATATATATATATATATATATATATATATATATATATATATATATATATATATATATATATAATATTATAATAGATCTTTTGACAAACCTCGTAAATTGTATCGCTTTAGTCCACGATCCTGTATACTTTCTACATATGCACGAAAGCAATATTCGCAGTGATTTATCCAAACCCTTTTTTATTATGGATATATCGATAGCATTATCCAGTGTAACCTATAAATGTACTTTTGTTACATTTATCATGGTGGGTAAGCATTCGGTAATGACTAAATGGTGATTGAGGACTCCCTATTGGAAATTCAGGGTGGTATGTTATGGCGCGACTAGAGAGAGTCTCACACAAAGACTGTGGAGTAAAAATTGTTACACTCCCGTTATGGCTGATATGTATACATATATCACTAATTGGAACCATAGAAAAACGGACGCACAAACGGACGCACGCGAAGGCGCTCCACGTACAGACGGCGCTGGTGATCAGTTTATTTACACCAAGACTCTTGAAATGTTCAAGGTAATCAGTGATTGTCAGCCATGGCTTTAGTAGCCATCGAATGACAATCATTTAATATTTCTTGTAGGCGAAGATTGGAGGATGATTTTCATCTGACCTTTCTTTCACAGGATCATCAAAGAATAAGGAACAATAAGTTGATTCGTTGATATAAATCGTAACTGAAATGAAGCAAGTTAGATGAGCTTCAATAGTACTTAGGGTGGTCTTCCTTGCTACTCAATATCTTTGTAATCTACTCATTAGTGCTCTGGGTACCAGAGACATTAAGGGCAAATCAGTAGAAATTAGTGATTTCTTATCTATATTTTTTCATCTTCTTTTTTTATCTTTTCTCTTTGGGTGAGAGATATCTGCTGAGTTACATCTCCAGCACCAAAAAAAAAATATATTAACTTGAGCATTAAGTTCTGACAAGCTCTGCTGTACATCTTGTCTCCAGAATTTAATTCATTATATTTAAACAATAATGATTTATGTTAATCTTTTAAAACAACTGGTCATCATTATTATAATTGTGGTAATGATATTTGGTACCATTATCAGTGGAGTAAATAATACAGGTTCATTTTTCTGGCTACAGTAATCCTTGAATGTTTAGGAGAGTAGATGTTGTTCTTGTTGTTGTTGTTCTTGTTGTTGTTTCTGTGGGAAAAAACACTTTAGATTGACATTTGAAAATAATGAGAAATGTCGAGGGCGTTATCTACGATGAATATGTCTTTTTGTCCAATTGATTAGAATGAAAAGTAGTAAATGTTTTAATCGTGCATATTGCTTGATGCTTGCAATGCTTGTTATATAAATTGCAGTACAGAAAGTATTTTCAAGTTGTTATCTAGAGTGCAACAAATTCTTTAATCATTACATTTAAACCCGGATGTATATGTAAACTTAGATGTATATGTAAACTCAGATGTATATGTAAACTCAGATGTATATGTAAACTCAGATGTATATGTAAACTCAGATGTATATGTAAACCAGTATGTATGTATGTTGGAGAAAGAATGAAAACACGTGTATCTTCTACTCATCTACACTATGTCACAAGAGTCACTAACAAGATTAACCTTTTGTTACTTGTGAAAAGAGCTTCACTTTGTTAATCATACAGAGCATCCATCTCTCTCTCTCTCTCTCTCTCTCTCTCTCTCTCTCTCTCTCTCTCTCTCTCTCTCTCTCTCTCTCTCTCACTCTACTGTCGAGTAGTTTCAAGCTGTACCACCAGTTTTTCCTTTTGAATAATCAGCAGATATTCACAAGCAAAAAAAAAAAGAAAGAGGATAATTCAAGGCTTATGGAAAAAAAAATACATAAATACAATAGAAGATAAACAAACCCCATAAAAAAAGTCTTAGAGACTTGAAAAATGCAGCTTTTGAATATCATTGCTTTAAGGAATTCAATTGTATATACAAAAATATACGTAGGGTTAAGTATGAAGAGGAGAATAAAGGTAGTCATTGATAATATCTAAAAGCTGGAAAGGCAGACAGTATCCAAAGAATAATATGCCACTCATAAAGGATAAGGGTGATGGGAACTCGTAAATAATATAATATAAAGCAGTCTGTCTTCCTAGAACGTACTTTACCGCTCAGTTCATAGATGGCGCTATTATGGAAGTATCTTGCATCCATTTAGCACCACAAGGGTTTCATTTCTTTTCATATGAGTCGTCTTATCTTTACTGTATGGTTATACTGTCTCAGTTGACGGTGGATCTAGTGAGAGGTAACAGGTAAGGATAAGTCTGGTGTGATGGGATGGTTATGGACTTTGTCCTTTTGGTTTTAATTCCTTTTTGTGTCGTCTTTTGTGCGGATTTGAGTAAGTTTGGCCGTGGTTAGCTTCGTTAAGGAATTGAGACCTTGAGGTGTCGTATGTTTTGTTGGTATGTAAAATGATTCGTTGTTACGAATCCTGGTTCTGTGTTACGAAGGCATTGGTCTTGGATAACCGATGTTTCACTACCTTTTCGTAAATGTTTAGTTAGTTTTTTTTCTGTAAATATAACGTTTGCTTACCGTATAATTCTCCCCAAATGTACCTTATGTTAGAGAGTTTGACAACTTGGTCAAGTTTTCAGTTTTGATTCGTTACGTTATTGACTAAGTGTTTTGATACTTTCTTCTTGCCCCAGGGATCCCTTTTATCCTCATAAGGCTCCTGCAGCACTCGCTAAGTGTGCCACGTCCACCGTTCGGGACCATAGGCCATAGTGTTGTGTGCGTCTGTGCAGTAAGTGGAGGGTTATTGATGTTTATGCTACTTATTCCTTATTGTAGTTGCATCGTGTGCATAAACGATCTTGGGATATATTGGAAAGGTGTTTATAGTGCAGTGATGTGGATTCTGACAGGGGTGTGTGTTGGGGTGGAGTTTAGAATAGTTAGGTCGGTTTAGTGGTTATCGAGTTAGTTTACCATGTATTTGTTGAGGTTCAGGAGAATGCGTAGAGGTTACGAAGTGTGTGGCAGGAGTTAGCTTTACATATCTATTGTCTCTGGTTTATGACGTGATTATGTAGGAAGGGCGTAGTTGTGGTGTATGGTGCTGGTTAGAGCATATACAGCTCGGACTGTATTGAGATGTTTCATTGTGTGGGTGTTGTGGTGGATTGTTCGGCAGTCTGTGATGAAGTATTGTTGTGTGTGGTATGTAGTGATGTATATAAACTTGTGATAATGTTCTATGTATATCAGACACCCTAAAAGAGGTTGATTTTACTGTGATTAGGATTCTGTGAATGTGTTATTACGCAGTCATATGTTATCCACTCAGGCCAGCCCTACATGCAAATCCCTCAGGTTTCGCATGAATGATCCAAGTTGGAGTTTTTTTTTCTATTTTGCTTACGTGGCAAATTTCGTGTGAAGCTCTGACAGGTCGTGTCCTTTATCAGATATTCCAGTGTAAGATGATTTGATTTACCTCTGGACACGAGTGTGTTGGGAGACTAACGTAGAATCGGTCGTAAAATGTTCACGTGTGCATGACCATCCGGGGCCATCGCTAAGTCTACCGATGGCTTGGAGTTATTATTTCTCGAGTCCCATGTGGATTGAATGCATAATGTTGCCTGAATATCAGATCAGTTCAGGGAAAGTGTTTGATTTCTGTTCCAGAATCGTGTGTCTGGAAGTAAAATGCCATTTCTGGGCCTAGCTGACCCCACTTGTAAGAAATCGTAATGTATATTTCAATCGTAACGTTTTCGTGTATAATCAACGTAAATTCGAATCTTCTTGCTGTAAGATTTCATGCTTGAGAATTTGTAATATTAACTTTACTTGCTTTTAGAATTTGATGAAATTTGTCTGGAATCGTGTGATGCTGCTATGTGAAATCCTAAGTTATCCAGTCGGGTTTGATTCTCTTGCGTTTCTGTAACAGTAACGTACGGTTGGTTAAGCCTTCGTATGTTGTAAGTGGCTGACGTTGGTCCAAGTGCTCGCCTCCAAAGGAAGATTCATATATAATTCCGAGGACAATTACGCGTCTGTTCTGGGCATATCTTATATCCAGAGTGAATGTGACCAAGATTGGTCTAAAAAGTTTATTCTGAACTCGTGGTCTTGGTGTAAACAAGATCTGTCTATACTATATACCCGTCCTGCCATGAGTAAACCAAGGGTTTGGCTAACTTTTAATACAATCACATTCTCGTTTTAGCTTCGTCGCCTCCTAGGTTAATGACCCTGGCTTTAATCCTCCCTTTAATGGGATACATATTCATACCGCTCGTACAATGTGCAATTATCACTATGTTCAAGTGATAGTGTAATGTTAAACTTGCTGTAGTTGTTTTGTTGAGGTTCTGTGAATGCTTTGCAGTTTCCCTGCGAACATAACTACGCCAGGTGATAATAACGTAAGTGTGAAACCATTGTCTTAAAGCGGTAGTATCATTATCTCCCGCGTGGTTGACCCAAGTTCAAAATTCGCTCCAATCTGTGTGTAAGATATTCAAATGATGTATTCAACAGAATCTTTACCTCGTATATTCAAGTGAAGATATGATCGTTACCTCTGGAATCCAGTGAGGTCGGGTTATTACGTGGATTGTCATATGTTTTCCAAATATGACTTTCCATGGTTTCATTAACATTTAAACTATTGTAGTCCAGAGGTTATGCCTTTGCCTCTTAGGTTTAACTCGCAACCTAACGCAGGAATATCCCAATGAACAATGCACAGAAACTATACCATGTGCACCGAATGCAGAGAGCAGGTAATTGAATTTGATGTGTAATTCGCAATTGTGTAGTCACGTTTCGTAAACTACAAACTTTCAATGTGGCATTTAATTATCCTTGTTTACAGTAACTCGTAACCCAATGTGTATGTCTTGTGATCGAATCCTTCGGTTACATTTCGGATGGCGTAATGTGCTTATGATATCCTCAATGTAAAAGGTATTCAGTCAGTTGTATTCCCTTCTCGCGTACCCTCGTGTATCGTAGGTCTAGTGGTAGCTCCTTCATTGCCTGCGTGCTTCACGCTGGACTGGATCCTCCTTGATTAGGTAGGAACTATTTAGTTATTCATGGTTGCCTCAGGATCGTTTTCAAAGAAAGGTTATTGGTGTTAGGTAGTGACCTTTTTAGAGGTTCCTGTAGTCTCTGTCTGTGCTGGGAAATATTGGACATCAGCGAGAAGCTCATGGAAAGTAACACTTTAGAAATGTGGTATACAGGGGGCGAAGTGATGTTATGTCCGACATCGATCTATTGTGCGGAAATGTAGATGTATGATGAAAACAAACACCAGTGTATTTAGGAGCATCTTAAGTTGGTTTGTTTCGAAAATTACTGTTGCATTACCAGAACATAGTCTCGAACATTAGTACGTTAAAGTTGATGACAACAAATAATTTAATGCAGTAAAATACCTTGGATCGAACAATGTAAAATGTAAAATTCCAGTCAAAAGATAAACTAAAAAAAGATTCCAAAATCCCGCTTGTTCGATTTGTTTCCAAACATCTTTCCGAACGTAAGATTGTGAACATAAAAGTTTGATAAAGCCTTTGACGCGTACCAGTGGGAGACTTGTTGCTGTGATTATATAATGCCATTATATAATGCTATCTTCATCAGGAGGTCGTGTTCCCACGCTCTCAGGCTCTGTAAGCTGAATTTGCCATAGCGTTATCAACTTGCTCACTGTCGAAGAACTGTGACGTCTTAGGACATTTTTGTATACTATAAAATCGACCATTACGACGTGTATTTGATAGTGCTAAAGCGGAAACCGTAAACTATTATCAAATGGTGAAATACATTCCTTTATTGCTTTCCTTAAATATCACTTATGTATTAGAAATACAGATTAATATATCAGTCTGAGCTATTCGTATGAGCAACCAGCTCTTAACGACTACCAGGCAGTGTATCAAGCATTGCAATCGAGGAGAAACGCAAACGTGAATATACCAATTGTCTAAACGAGCAAATACGAGGTTCTTGTAAGGACAAAATTAACCGTCCACAATGTGCTGGTATCTTTAGTTACGACACTGCAGGCCATCAAGGCAGATAAGATAGTCTAATTACAGCCTTGTGTAAAATACCTTGTCTTAATTGTTACAATGAAGTTGAATGATATGCTCATGACAGTTCAGACCTCCGTGGTAAACAGCATTATCAAGATACATAGCTCATAAACACAACAAACGAGACTAGATATATATATGCTAGTATATTTCTCCTGAAGCAGGTCAGGCCGAGCAACAAAAGCATAAGAATATAATTGAAAACCAAAAAGAATTGAAACTTTTTTATCTCTCGATTCCTCTAGGCGAGGTGGCACTAAACACAGGAAACTATTCCTCCAAGCGAGGTGGCACTAAACACAGGAAACTATTTCCTTGACAAAACTTACGCCAACATGGTAGTAATTTAGTGTGTGTGAAAGTGCACCGGAAAAAGAAATATATATTAGTTTCCGAAAATATGAAGACTTTTCCAGACGTAACTTGAGATCAGAATCTGAGATAGTAAAGTCATAGCAACAACGAAACTCCCGAAACCCACTTCTTCACAATATCAGTGTTGGTCATTAGAAAGGTTGCCAACCTTACGAAATAAAAAGGAAAAAAAAAGATGATGGAAAAAAATTATAACCTTGTGCATCATACATCTTTAATGCTCCCCTGACTTTGGAGACCTGCAGGACTTTTTCTTTTGCATTTTTATTTCCTTTTTCAATAGCAGGCCAGACTTCCAAGATCAATGGTTGTATATTCATGGATGGAAGTAGAGAGCAAAAGAAAAAATGAAATGAGGTTAATTCTAAGAATTAGTATAGTCTTCTAAAAAAAAAGGGATATACATTTTAGAAGTATCTTGCGAAGAACATGTATGAATGTATCATTACTACCGTTGAGATAAGAACAGTCTCTTATCATACGGAGGCTTCGTGGCACAACCCACTGCTGTTGGCACAAGGGAAAGCCAGAACAAAGGGAAGTGAGCCAGTCGCAGTAACCTCTTGTACCGTCCACAACATTAATAGCCAACTGTAACTGGCTTTAAAAACTTTTACCATCGTCTGAATAGCAACATTAACACTGAACCTGACGTTATGTTCAAACCCTGTAGAACACGAGGAGCTTGTGTGGTGGTAGCGTTGCGCCCGGTTTCAAATATTGGGCGAATTTATATATATATATATATATATACATATACACATACGTGTGTGTGTCGCAATGTATATATACAGCCACGTTTAAGACATCTGGATGTCTACTGATAAGTTTCTGCTTCCATGAAAAGCCATAAACATTAGAACTGACAGCCAGCTAGCTCTGGGTGGTGCAAGATGTGACCAACACGCGTATCCATCATGCAGAAAACAATCGCACAAAATTAATTAGGTGATTTACGATTATGAACATTTCGGTCATTGGGAAGAAATATAGGAGATAGAAGATCAGATTGCGACACGTATTCCGGGAAGTAATGTTGACTAAACGTGATTTAGAGAGTTGGGAATTCGGGGAAAATCATATCTGTAATGTAATTATATTTCCATTAAAATCCGTTCGTTGCGAAGATATAAGTTTGATTCACTAGTGGATTAGAGATGTGGAAATAGTCAAGTGTGCAGGAGAGGGAAGTGTCATCCACGAAAAGTGGGACTCACTTTAAACCACAGGTCATCGTACACACTCCACAACACCGTCACACCTGTCTTAAGACAAACCCGTGACGACTTCTGAAAACGTAGACAGGAAATGCTAAATGTTAACCCCGGAGATGATGGATGATGAGGGGACAGATAGCCACACTGACGCATGCGAATGATCGTAAAATAATGGTGCAAAATTCTTTGTATCATGGCACCCCTGTCTACACATACTTTGCTCACATGTAAAGTTTACATACATACATGCCCTGCCGACATGTATGAGACTCAAACACCTTGCCTACACGTAAGGCATACGTACATGCATATCCTACCTACACGTACACTATCTACCTACATACATGTAAGATGTGCACCTTTACCTACACAGTAACCAAAGGTGACCGATCATGACCACTGGTGTATAATATTAACTATAAGTAGAACGAGACAAGTAATAGGGCGACCCAGTCTTACGTTTTAAAAGACTTTCAATTACTGACCACACTGAGAAAACCTACCCTTCGGTCTATGACGGAAGACTATGGCAAATATTGCCGTCACTTGGTGGGAAAAAATTCTAATCTGCTAAATGTAAAATAGTATCTCTCCTTAATGACGCCAAATATCTATAACATCTGGCGGATACAGAGAGTACTGTTGAGAGAAATGTGTACTGTTTAGACCACAAATTCGGCATAAAGAATTAATCGTACAAATCTAGAATAAAAATCTACAATTCTGAAATGTGAAAAGATTAGTTTTAAATCATTCTATTCAATATAAAGAGCGAGAAGGAAAAAATGGCTTAGGGTTGTTGAAAAAGTCTAAAACTGACGGATGGCCAATGTAGACTTTAATAATTTGTAAAATGGATGTAGAATATAACGGGTGGGTGGTTTGGGGGGGGGGGGGTGCGTCAGGATCTGTCTGTCATGTAAGAGAAAATGAGGATAAACACGAGAGATTGCGAGTGAAATGCGTCTAACGTGAATCAGAAATGCGTCTATACTTCCTCACACGACCAGATCAAGGCAGAACAAAATTTTGGCTATGGTCAATGTACACACACACACACACACACACACACAGTGTAGTGGTCGGCTTTACTGACCATGAGTTTGCATGAGCCCACCCAAAGCCAGGCCCGCTTTGGGTTTGAATCTTCGGCGCAGCAGTTGGCCAGCACCCAACTAAGATGCTCATCCTCCTCTCTGCTGTGGTCGACAGATGGGTAAGCCAGCTTATACTGGGTTGTGTACACATGTGGCACGTATGTACGATACATGGTAGAGTATAAAACCCTTTTCCTTGTAAAAAACACATATCTACGTTCAGCCGATTTATCTATTCATGTACACACCCGTCTTGTGTACACAGGAAAATTTTCCTGTAACAGTGGATCACAAAGCACACTATGGTGAATGAGCATATTGTGAGAAAACACAATATGTTTGATACACCCACCATAATGCTACCTTCACACAAAGTAGTACGAGAATATCATAGGTAATACACCAACAGGAAACTGTGTTCGTGGAATACCTGAGTTTGATGATAGAGCAAATGGGATGAAATTATCAAAGACGAGATTAGATTTAGAGATGTAATGGTGGACACTATAGAGAAAAAAGTCTTTTGCAATGTAAATCTTGTGGTTCGGTAGATTTTGAACATGTTATTGTCAATGCGGGAGATAATCTTAAGATTTTCCATGCATTCGTCAGGAGTAAACAAGTTGGTTCCAGAGGAAGGTAATCAGGTTGAGGGATTCGGGAGGAAGACTTAAGAAGGAGGATGATGTAAACATGTGAGGAGCTGAAAGTGTCTATATAGAAGATCAAACGCCACCACTGGTGGCATAGCATGGTGAGGTGGTCTCTTGAAGGTACTGTATTACCTTGAAAAGACATAAACACCCACACAAGACAATCACGAAATTTCTCCATCTGTGGAAAGATATGTATATACATGTTGCATGCAGTTTGTTCAGCTTCCGTCAATGGAAGACAAAGTGCCAAGGTAATGGAAGAGGCCAATTAACGTAACTGTGTCTAAGGAAGGAGACCTAAACGATGCAGTGGACTGCAGACCGGCGTGTATAACAAGTATGGTCTGTGTAATGGAGGGAAAAGATTAAAGGAAAACGAATAGATGATTTATACAGTAAAAATTACTTGGGAGGCAAGTCGGATTCAAAGTCGTGTATAAAGAACTTCTTGTCAAAAATTAACTTTGTTTTAAACAGGAGCAAAGTTGGATGGATCGTCTGTATAAGGATGTCGCAAAGGTTTTGAAATTATACCACTTAGAAAGTTGGCAGACCTTTCATGGACTTTGGAAATTATGGCTGTAGAATATGACAACAGAATAGACATTTGGATACCCTCAAAAAAAAGTGTATCGAGAGGTGAATTCCATTGGTGGTATTGGCCACATCATATAGTATCAGAAGACCAGAAATTGACTGAAAGAACTAGCATAAGGAATATAGACAAGGTCAAACAAGCAGTTTAGATAAATTCTTCGATAATCCATGAATTTGGGGTAAGCTGTGACTATGTACGAAAAATTCGATTTAAGATTTGAGTCGACACGATAACATATCCCAGGTTATTGAAATGGAAAGAAAATGGAAATAAATACCGTAACGAAAATACAATCTCTTTCAACTAACTCTTGTGACCCAGGAATCCACAGACTCTTACGCTTGTATTGGAGGCAATTCCTATATGACCTTTGTTCACCTCTGTCTTGTGGCTGGAGGTCAAGCAAGCTTACTCTCTCACCTTCAACTTGGCTTCGTAATCAGTTTACCTGTTGTGCTGGCCGCTCCCGCACTCTGTTGTGTATTCAGATCACCGTTACTCCACAACGTTAATTGTCGAAAGAATGTTCGAGTTGTGCTTTGCCTGTAATTGTGATTTTTCTTGAGCAAAAAAAATATTGAGACGAAAAATATAAAGTAGCGTATTTTTATCAATTGAAACTCCATGGTCGTGTTTGCCTATAAAAGGATATGAATCGTATTTCTAGATTAAAAGTTTAATGATATCGTTATCTTCCTCTTGATATGATTATCTTGAGACTGAAATATGTTTATCAACATAAATGCTTCGTATAGATACATCGGCAACCAGCCCCACCAGACGTGTTAAGATCGAATCATTTGTTTTGACTCCTTTATGTTATTCATCATTGCTCCGCTTCTTTGATTCTACAGTGTAAAAATTGATAACACATTCACTCCTCGACTTAATTGAAGAGTATAAGACTGTCTTTAGTATTCTGCAACAACAGAAACAATATTACTAGGCAATTGCAATGATTTAACGACGACAACTATTCATAAATATAGTGGAGGTTCACTTCATATATTGGAACACAATTCCAGCTCGAACAGAAAATGATTTCTAGATGTTGTGATTACCCGATGTTCTGTACAACAAACGATTGTGGAAAAGTTTGGCAAATAGATGAGGTTGAGAAATAATGGTTCTAATGGGGGTCTGGGTGGTTTCTCAACGCTGGCTGTGCTTTCAAGTACAAGGAATAACACTGTAATCTTGTTTACTCGGTAGTTCATGTAATTTCTGATATATAATTCAGAGGAAATTAGAGTTCTTCATACAACATCGGGGCCTGACCCACCCACAACCTTGATTATAACAGCTGTTAGAATGCACCAGGTCTAGACAGCGAGCATACAGGATCTGAAGTGAAACATCTGTCTCGACTGAACATTGGTTGCCTCGTAGAATACGTCCAGCATAATCTGCTTCTCCGTGTACGAGGCAACTGGGGTTACTTAGGTTGAATGATGCTACACAAGGTGGTGGTTACATGATAGTGGTTTCGTTGATGTTTACATCTGAAAGGGGGAAAGTGTATTATACACGTATGGCATATGAAAATGTAAGTGAATTCTAGACTGATGTGGGTAAAAATGAAATTGGATGGCGAGGTACCATTTCTCATATATACATATATGTAAATGTATATGTGTGTCATTATATAATGTATTATCGGGCACCAGTTCCATTAGATTACACGCCAAATGTAAAGTTTTCATTGGTACAATCTCGTCCAAGAATTTCATGCTGTTCCTATTATTGAGGGTAGCGCAGCCTTCGAGATGTAAGAAAAGAAAAAGGCCCCTGTATTATCTCGGGTCACAACCTCCCACTTTAAGGTAACCAGAGCGGGAGGGAATAATCACCCCTCGGTATACTTACTTAGCCACTAATTGGGACTACCTCTTGACCAACTGCCACTTCTGGTAAGGGTACTTGTGATTTTCATTATTCACTCCGTCTCTCTGGATTAGACTGCCACTGGCCTAAAGATTTTAGTATGGTCTCTTCTCACAGCCCTTACCTGGGGCCAGTTCAAAATGGTAGACGTACTAAAGTCGAAGTATGACTTGTGGTTTAGTTAATATTGAAATAATCCTCACAAACATTGTGTGGTAACTATACGAGACACAAATGTACCCAACCATAAGCATGACATGTAAAAAACAGCCACTTTTAAATTCGTATACATTTTTCCATCCAAAAAAGCATTTTTCTCATCGTTGCCAGAAATGTAGCGTACATGGGAAATGAGATCAAACATTTTTTTTTTTTTTTTTTTTTTTTTTTTTTTTTTTTTTTTTGCATCTACTGCAGAAGTCCATTATGTGATCTTCCAACCTGAAGCTGTGGTTGGCGATAAGTTTCATTTTTGTTATAAAGTTCTCTGATGAATCCCTTCCTCATGCCATTTTCGCCTGAATATTCCTGTAAGAATTTCGCAGACTTTAAGATTTTCTTAAAAAGAACTGCCTTTCTGAAGTGATTCAGATCTTGGATTACCACCTTGGCAAGGAAGTTGGTTCTTGATGTGTAAATTCTTCATATTATAATATATTATCAATTTGCATGTTATTTGTTCCTTGATCATATCATCCTTATTTTCTTATGGTCATTTGTTCATAGCTTGCTTTTTATAGATTTATTTAACCCAGATCTCTGTTCATCAAGGGCGTAGGTCTTTTTATCATTTCTTTCCCATTCTTTGTTCTTCATTCGTTCACCTCGTGCTGTTCGCCTCTTCGACAGTCGTACCTATCATGTGGTTTAGACTGGTGGCTGTCTACCATAACCTTTCTGATCTTCACTGGGATTGTAAACCGCTTTTATCTTCACCATCTTCTAGTTTAGAGTCCCATGGGCTATTCAATCGTGATTGTATGAGCATTTTGTCAACCTTATGTCTTTGGGTGCATACTTTCTGCACAGATCTCCCCCACACCTGGCAAACTTGTCGGTATTGAAACAAGCGTAAATTTGCAGATTTCGTTTTATCTAAATCTGCTCCGGTGTTGGAAGAGGGATAATAAAGCGACTATAAGGCAAAAGTAGATATTGAGACACGTTCCTTCTTGAGCTACCGTTGCCTCTGTAAGGGTTAATCCGTGATCAATCTTTGTATGAATCATCTATCAATTAATAAGCATTTTCTTTTCAAAACGTGTATAGATAGATTCGTTTTCAAAACGTGTATAGATAGATTCGTTTTCAAAACGTGTATAGATAGATTCGTTTTCAAAACGTGTATAGATAGATTCGTTTTCAAAACGTGTATAGATAGATTCGTTTTCAAAACGTGTATAGATAGATTCGTTTTCAAAACGTGTATAGATAGATTCGTTTTCAAAACGTGTATAGATAGATTCGTTTTATATACAGTACTGCTGTCATTTTGATCACATTTGCTAAAACATTGCATTAGCTGTGTAATCGCAGTTTCCCTTCTGTGTATGTAGCGTTAAGTGAAAACTATACACTAAATTCTGTAAACAAACGCACTGGTTGAATAATGGCAGAAGTCGAGGGAATTCTTGTTATAACACTCTCTCTCTCTCTCTCCATCCTCCAAGTGGATATTATCACCATAAGGTAACACAAGCTTATGCAAGGTAATATTACGTGCATGTTATGCTTTTCAGGAACCTTAGTGGTTTGTTATACCACTGAATATCACGCGCCATCGCAGAACCATACAGGAGATCATCTCTATTCAATAGGTTTTTCTCCACCTCATGGCACATGAACCTTTACTCTGACGGTCCTTGTCCACGGCACGTGAATTTCGCTAATTATTCAACCCGCATATCTTTTAGGACTCTTCTGCATCATCCGCGACTACAGCAGTCTGACCCACCAAAAAGCTATGTTTACTGCTTGTTACTCCACCGCAGTCCTGTTTTAATGTACTTATCAAAACGAATACAAAACTCTTCCTTGAAGACGTGGTGGAAAAGTCTCCATTGTCTGTTATGTTAGAAAAGTTTCCATTGTCTGTTACATTTTCCTTTAAGTACTAAGGCTACTTGAGTATCATAATATCCCTTCCTAGAAAACGCTTTGTAGGCTTATAAATTTCACAATCAATAACCTTGTATCACAGTCTTTGACCTCATCTCGGGACATAATTGGAAGACTGTGTTTGGTCTTGTGATCTCGCTTACCTCGAGCTGAAATATCTAGTAGTTGTTTTCGTCTGCTGTGCTCTCTACTTTCATATCAAATATCTAGTTTCGTGGTGTGGATAACATTGCCAAGAGTTGGTATTGAAATATTCATCAGTATTCGTTCGGGTTACCAGGATTCAGGACTTGAAAAGAATCTGATGCTTAATGTGTAGTGTTTTGTCTCCCTCCATCATGCCCTGCGTCAGCGTTTATCAAATGAAGAGACTCTGGCTCTATGTAAGTGTAGTCGACCGCAGATTGAACAGAATTTGTAGATAAAACATTTTGAATAAAAATGTCATAGTTTCCCTGGATTATTCCCTCTGCGTCTGGGAATATTTCCTAGACTTGCTCTCAGCGACTTAACTTTTTCTCGGTTTTCAATGAAAAGATTCGTCGCAGACGGAGGCATTTCTCAAAATTGTGTGAAACCTAAAATGACCTTTACACATTTCAAGTAACTCCGAAATCGTGATTGAAAGTAGAGTAACAACCAGTTTCTAGATGTAGTAATTAACGCGTGATCAAATTCTATCCTTTTAGAGTGAAGAATTTGTTGCGTTTTTCTATGATTCTCTTGCCGTTTCTAATTCCAATACATTTTCTGAGCATTTAACCAAAATCGTGTATTTTGAGACAAATCTATTTTAACTTTAAAACGTAGTATAGATGGTAAAACCTAGATACATACTCAAGATCTCTGGTTTCATGGCCACACATCCATTGACCTGGGGAATTGTTCTTAAGTAGACCAACTTCATGTATGGGCAGCCCTGGAGAACCAAAGTAGATAACCATGGAAACCAATATACATATCTGTAAATCGTAAATCATCCATCACTCCACCATCAGAGTCTGGGAGCTCTGCAATGACGAACTAGGACCATACTGAACACCTTGAGGTAGCACGAAGCTGTTGTACCTCGATATCTAAATCTGTCATTGGCATATCAGGTTCCACTCGTCTCCAGTGGGTGACATTTTTCTCTTCATGTATAATGTACATGAAGGAATCATTGTAATCCTTTCACGGTAACATATCGGAAATTGCTTAAATTGTATATTCCAGGGTAACAGTATATACTTGGTCCATTAGTTTACTTTTACAACGTTTGCTTTGCAAACTGGGTGGTTGTAACGACTGTTGGTGCAATTCGACAACACATGATCGGAATTTGTCCAATGACCACACAGAGCTGTGGAGGAGCCTTGCATTTGAAGTTCCTTAAGTCTGCATTCTATTGCATCTAACCATGGGAGTGAACAGAGGGTCTGTGTGAAGATTATGAAGATCCCTGCCTTGATATAGACCACTGAACAATGGCCATCATTACATTCTTCCAGGCTTCTTAAAACCATTAACTTAGGTTATATTAATAGACTGTTGAGTGGTGCCTCAAGAGAACCAATAGTTAACGCAGTGGACTCTGTCGTCACAGGTAGCACCCCAGTATGTCCAAGGCAGAGTCCAGATTCATGACAGTGAGGATGATACGTAATGCACCTCCACTCGGCAAAGCTCCACATAAACATCTTGCGAGAAGTTAAACATAAATATAAGAGCTTTTCCCATGTCTCAGCAGACTGACAGAAAAGGCTTTTCTATTTGTCTGCATCGGCAGAATTGTGTTGACTAGTCTCTCATGATTTCCGAAGAACTTGATTGTGAATCGTTGGTGGTGTGTCAGCAACGGGAAGCGAATCGATGTGGCTTAACAACGTCACGTAAAATCTTCCTCGGATTGTTGACACTACATGACCCGTGTAGAATGTGTACATTACCCCCTCCGCCTCCTCCTCGTGGGCAGGTCGACACTGATTCACAGGAAGAACCAAAGAAAAACCTTTCCATGTCAGACGAGATTCGTCAGATATGTCTTTTTTTTTCCAATATAGAGGATCAGAACGAATTCCTGAATGTGATCTACTCGTTTCACTGATCGAGAGCATGTTGTACAAAGTGTTTGTGAGGGGGTGTAGCACCTGCCACTCTCGCTGATGCAGGACACGTTGGTTCTGGTGGTGGTACGACAATCCTAATGGATGTAGATTGCATTTCTCTACACAGCGAGAGTCCTTTTACTAATGCTACCAATGAAATGTCCACAAACGAGGTAGGAAGGGGTAGTGAGAGATGTTTGCAGCGATCTCCTTTCCTCACATCTTTTAAAAGAATCTATTCTACCTTTCGTCACATCTTTTAAAAGAATCTATTCGAGAAATACAGTAACCAAAAGGATTCGCTATTGATACATGCATCATGATGTTGAACCAACATCACACATGCTCTGCTGTACGTATTCTTGCATTACTGCAGTGAACAGTGTCTCGTGAAATGGTGTCAGATTCCACTCTAGTGATTTCAAGCAGCTGGAGGTGAAAGATCTCGTCTTTCATGACACAATACGCTTAGATATGCGTCGTCGTGCATGGAAGAATCTTTACGCTTGGTTTCTGACAAGCAAATTATATATTTTGCGATTTCCATTTGATGTGAGAGAAGCCTTGAAAACGAACCAGCTCTTTCGGTCGATGCTTCACAAACCTCGCATGCCATATTCTTTCCCGGAGAACGGGCGAGAACCATTTGGTGAAGTGGGTTTTTTAGCTATGGTACTCGACCACCGTGTCAAAGGATTTGGTATCTATTAGCAATTGAGAACCTGTTCCCGAATACTGGTGTAAGAATTCGGTCCACTTACGTCAATTGATAGAGGAAACATAGCGTGATTTAACACGAAATTATTTTTGCGTTTTAGATCATTGGTCTGAAGTTACTGGAACAGAAGATATGAAGAAACTAGTTCAGTCCTGAAATGCAGCCAGAGCTTGAAGTGGAGGTCTATTTGCCGCCCTGGGGCTGTCTTTCGCAAGACTTATTTTCAAACTTTCAACGTTGCCCAAGTCCCACATACGAGCATTTGATCATCACACGGCTACCCGTTCGGCATTTGTTCTAATCTTGCTGCAAAAGAATTGTAATAGAGGATAGTTAGTTCACTCCTGCTGTAAATAGTTTTTGATAAAGAATATGAATGAACAGAGTTCCAACCTCAAATGTGTTTGGCAAATTAATCTTGGCCAACGTAAATGTTTTATCAAACATTCATTACATATTTAGTGTTCAGGGCTACTGATATCACCGGAATATTTCATCAAAGCAGTATGGAAAAAAAGTATAACTGTGGAATAATCAATGAACAGAACACCAGCAGCATGTCTGTGTGGCGTCATTGACAATAACCACATGCAATATCATGAGCAGATTTCGCATATTTCCTCTTATACGATCTGGTCATGAAAGGTTAACCTTCACTTGCAGACACAAAGTCCTGAAGGTTCGCGCATTTCGCAGTCGCTGCTCAAGCTAAGGCTTGGAAAGGGTGTGTTTTTTTTTTTCTTGTGTCGTGTTTGGGGGTTTTGATCACCACCATGAGTTCATAATGGCATACGCTGCTATGTAGCTGGTACAGTTGACAAGTAGACTAAGCGTTACCATGACTTCATGAAGGCATACGCTGCTATGTAGCTGGTACAGTTGACAAGTAGACTGAGCGTTGCAATTCCAACTTTGGATACATTGATATGGGCCTTAGGAGACATGGGTGGGTGGGTAGGTTAGCAAAGTGAGTTACCGTCATAATAATAGGTCGACAGAAAATCTACACATTACAAAAAAAATCTTGCAGAACGTTTTCATTGTTCAGGTGTTATGTGAACATGGTAGAACAGGTAAAGTTGTTCTCGTACAGAAAGATCTCTCATAGCGAGCCACTGCTTCAGCACTTGTAACAAAGGTGAGGTGTGGGCGGGTGTGTGTGTACTTGTGACAGTATTTCCCTTGATCACCTGAAAGTGTTCGAGGTTTCTAGATTGGTCGTTACCAACTAACTTGCTTTAACGGCCCTACTAGGTGATGAGACCTAGATCCAGAATGAACCAGCCAATCAAGCAACCAACGCTCATAAACCGCTGATGAAACCTTGTGTGTGAAGCTGGTAGAGGCAGCTTGATTCCCCTCGCCTCATAATTAGCTCAGTCACCACCTGATAGCGGCCGCCTCCTGTGTGAAGGCTTCAGCTCGAGGGTATACATATATACCTCGAGGTAATTATCGTAGAGGAGAATGATTATCAAAGATGAAAAGAGTATATACCCTCGCCGAAATTATCCTCTCAGCGTTAATTGCATGCTTCATAAGACTGTATCGCCTCTCTCTTTTCCTCTACAATAACGCTCTGAACCTCTGCCTCAAAACTTTTTGAGATCGAGTACGTAGTGATAGTGTATGAAGGAAGGAAATGAAAAGTCTTTTTAAGTCAAGTTATGCGTCAATATAACCGATTCGTTTTTAAGTCAGTTATGCGTCAGTATAACTGATTTGTTTTTAAGTCAGTTATTCGTCAATATAACTGATTCGTTTTTAAGACAAAATGTTTACATTTACACATTAGAAATGTCTTTTAAACAGTGGTGATGTTCACTTTAATCACAGCAGTAATATTCTTTTAATGAAACTATTTTGTGATAATGATAGCAGTCGTATTACCTTCATACTTTTTCATGACACATAATTCCAGTAGACCTTTGGAGATAAAGAAGTCATATACTTCAAAACGATTTTCCTGGCACTTGAAATGTAGTTCATCTTTTTAATTTCATCTATGTTCTACTTGTTTACTCGTTCGTTTATAAATTCATATTGTAATTTCTCCGCCCCCACACATGAAGCACTTCGAACCCAAATAGTTGAAAGATGGCCCCAGAACCCTCTACCAGGAGTTCCTGCTTCTACATGTCTGTAGTTACTTCAGTAGCAGGGAAGTGATGGGCGCCACTGTAGTAACTTCTTTGACGAGACTGTATTCCAATGATCTAGTTCCACCGAGAGAAATCTTTAAATTTGGGTGTAACCTCATGCAGGCTGAGCCCGGTAACACCCATGTATAACCTCGTACATATGAACTAACTCGTTGTTATATCTCCTAAAACACTTCAGTCGTTGGGGTAAATCATTATCACTAAGAACCAGAGTTCTCAGGTTTTATCAAAATTGTTTATAAAAAGACAGGATGAGACTCGTAATCTAATACCATGAATAATACACAGAGATGAACAGTTTGAATATTCTGCGAAGGATTTGCAATATCTGTGTCAGGTCTGGAATGAAGAACCCTCCCAGGCTCTTGTCGAGTTACCTGACCAGATTAAATAGGATTATTGCGACCATAAGTCACTACAGTCCTTCAATATAACATACTCGGGAGGGAAAGTCAACGACAGTGCACAGATTAACCAGTGTTGTGTAGCGGGATAGACAGAAGCAATATATTCTCGTTATAGTCAGGTTGGCAAGCGATGCTTATTTCATACTGACAAGTTCTAATTCCATAAATCTCAAGAAAATATATAAGACAATTATTTTTGCCCTGAAAGATAACAATAGCTAATTCCATCCTGTTTTCCTGTGTTAGGACTTCGAACATATGAGGTGATGACATGTTAACAGCAAAGGTGTCCTGACTTTTACGTATTAGTTTATAATATATTACATAGCTCACTGTGGAAGATAACCGTCTGCGCCAGACTCTGGGGGTCATCTTGTGGTCATTCCACCACTGTGTCCCATTGTCTGGCAGCAATAAAATCTCCCGTGGTCTTCCTCTGGTCATCCTTATCTTGTCTCAGGCCAGTGGAAGTTTCATCAGCTGTATCTTTGGCTCTTCTTCCAGCTATCCCTTCCTTTTTCTGATCTTATCTTTTAGCAGTCTGTGGGAGGGTCTCTTGCCATCTTTTTTTCTCCCGTCCTCTTGGCTCTTTTCTGTTCCAGTGAATACCACGTCACAAGGAGTTTGAGCACTTTGAATCGCTTCTTGACATGCTGGAAAGAAGAGAATATGTTTAGTAAGGGTTCCAGGGAAGAAATGTTTAACTGGACTAGGTACACTAAGAGGTATGGGAAGATGTGGTCAATGTACATACAACACGCCACTTTGCGTCGTCCCGCGTTCGATCAACGTTGAGAACAGATGAACTTGGCCACAGTGAGAGGAGGATCAGGAACAGGATGTCGGTTCCACTTTAGTCTGAGGAGCGTTCCAGAGTCCTGTATTTCCACAGAGGATGATGTAGACTTGATTCCACCGTTGGCCGCGCCTGGAAGATCTGTCATGTTGCCTGTGAGCAAAAATAAGATTCGATATGTTTTAATTGGGGCCAGATGATGCTTTCTGTGAATTCTGACATTATCTTACGCGTCTACTTTCTCGCTGGTTCCCCATTTGTTCTCTCCCTACACTGTTCATCCCCTAACAAAACATTTTCTTCTCCCTGAAGTCTTCAAACGCTTCTTAATCCCACCTTTCATTTGCCTTTTTTTAGGCCCTGGACCATCCCCTTGACTTCTTGCAGCTTTCCCCTGCACATCTCCAGTTCACATGTACTTCTTCCCTACAGTTAGCGAACCTTCAGAGCAATCACTTAACAAGCAAACACAAGTATTCTACACCTTCACAGTGAAACGAACTTCCAAGTACAATCGCGTCTTCATGTACCCCACATTCGATCCACTGCAACAACTCGAGATCATTCCATTCAAACCACTCCATATCAAACCATTTCCCAAGTATACATAAAAAGCGTGCTCCTACATCACACTTTGATAACCCATACTTGCATATCCGACAAGCCTCGCCAAACTCAATACTGGCAAAACATACACACCGAAATGACCTGAAACTACTAAAACAACCGTCTTCCCAAAAAGTCCAATCCTACCCAAACATATACCCATCTGAAAAACTACACTCCCCAGACGCATCAGAGTTAGTTTCTCGTCTTTGCTTTGGATACAATAGAAACAGGATTACCACATCACAAGATCCCTCGTTCTTAAGATGCAAACCCACGATCTACGTGGACCTTATATCGGTGGTGGGGTTTGTGTGGAGCAGTGATGGCTTGAGCTATGACAACGGGGTATTTCCTTTCCATGGTAGGTTTAACCAAAGCTATAAAGGTCATCCTTGAGCTCTCACAGCACATGTAGGCTATTTTTCTGTACTTTTCGTTCTTCACTTCTCGGTCTGTCAAACCTGAAAATCATTTGTTTGAGCTAGAGAAGGAACCCATTTTGGTGTAGCTAAGATATATTTGAGAATATTCTAATCTGTAATAGCTTTGAATAGCCTAACTTAGATGTTCCAGTGCTTGGATTATAAGCCTAGATTTTATAAGCCGATCCTAAGACTCAACTACAGTATCGAAAACGCTGAACACTTGCTCCTAGACTGCCCTGCCCTCGCATGCAGTAGTGAAAGCTATACGAGATGGTTCTTCGGGCTGGAAGGCAAACTTTGTTAAACCTAATTCTTCTGTGATATATTGTGGAATGAATCGACTATGTTCATTAGTACAGTTTCTTAAATAGAAATCTTGGTTCATTTTCATTTATTCGCGTGTGTGTTATTCACTCGTGTATCTATAATAGCCCAAGAACCTCTTTCTAAGAAATAGTTCTGGTTTTACCTAAGACCTTCTTTACAAAGACTCTTTCACAACAAGACCTGCTATTTCCAATGGCAGGGAAATGATCGATTCCCTTAAGAGTGAGAGATGGATCGACTGTATTTCCAGTGTTACGGTGTCGCTGGTGATCCCTCACTCACTCGTGTTCCAGCCATCGCAGGCTGAGTCCGGTCACAACTGTGAGTTTCAGGATATTCTACATTCATCATTTCTGTAACCTTAAGATGAAGAGCAGTGTAGAATAACCATAAAGGTCGGTACGTTCAGGTTATGAAAATGCCATATTCGGTGTTCTTCAAACTTCAACTGTTGAATTTGAAGGTGGTAGATGTACACTGGGTGATTATGTATTAGTTTCCTTAGTGTTAACTGGACCTTTGAATGTTGTGGCATATGAAACCCGCTTGGCTCCCTCGTCTTCAGGCACTGTCTGTGATCTAACGTTTGTGTGTCACGGGAGGAGAGTCGTATGTTTGTGTTCCTTCCTCTCTCAACCTAATACACGTACATACGCTCCCGAGCTTACGATAGGGGCCAATTCATCGACCAGCCCCTATAAGAAAAGATGAACAGCACGATTAGCTGTGGACCGGCTGCACTGTAAGGGATTCGAACCTGGTCTCGTTAGATTAGAGGATCACAACGCTAACCACTACACTACGTACGCTCGTTATCCAAATGTAAGTCCTTGCTCGCCTTTTCTAATTTTCCTCCGAACACAGATTGTCCATGCATTTACTGGTTCTATATCCTAATTCGCTTCTTATCGCGACTAGTTTACAATATAAAAGACAGGTCTGGCATCAATCTATTGTTCATCTATATGATGTATATGATCTGTATTGAAATTCATAACGGACAGAAATCGAAGGAAGATTCCCACAGTTGTATAATATTCTAAATATCCGTTTCTAAGATTTCGTGTTAGCTTTATTCCTGTTCAGTATATACCAATAGCGTAGCTTTTTTTGAAATTCTCGCTACATGTTTGGCAGTGTTTGATACTGTTACTTCATTGCCAGTCGTACTCAAACTCCTCGGTTTAACGATGAATATGTTACCGACTTTACCCGTTGTATGTGTTCTTCTGCAGCGATGACATATCACAGGCGCACCGCCCTCGTTCCGGTAAGGCCAAGATCTCTGCGTACACCTCGTAGTTACTGGCATCGCTGGTGAGGAGAGCACAAGGGGAAACAGTCCTCCAGTGAACAACAGCTCTAGCGTCCGGAGCTTTTGGCGCACACCACCCTGAAACCTACACCACCCATGGTGTCTACCTCTAGCCACCGACATCACACAACCTCTTGTCAGCCATCCTTTTCGACGTTGCAGTAATTGTTCCAATCTCCAAGCTGTTACCAGATTTGGTCGGAGCTGTGTTGGGCCACTTCTTAAAGTCGGCGATAGTCTTGGTCGCCGAAAGGGCCAGTGAGCGCCTTTCAGCCAGCTACAGTTTTCGTGAGCGAAGCAATAGCGCTCTTGCACAATGCCACATAGCGCTGGCTAGCGCAATACTGATCGTATTATACACTACCAGGCTCGTAATATACACTGGCGTGAGTCGTAAGCTAAAAACCCGTTGCATGAATATTTGAATAGGTAAAGACTTGTAATTAGTATTGACCACAATGGAATAGACGTGATTTTTTTATCAGAAAATTCCTTTTATTGTATTGATCGTGGGGTTTATTCTAACAATATGCGATCATGTTTCGCACGAAATCGCATTATACTATTAACATGGCTTATACATACATATTTGAATGGTTTGTATATACATGCTTGATTCCGAAATCTGGTTTTCAGAAGTTAGCCACCTCCTGACCAAATGGTTACATTTTAACATTTCATTTTACCGGTGGCAGTGGTTAGTTCCTTCCTGGCGAACACCCATGTTAGTTTCGTGTTCAGTGGGGGCAAATTAATTACAAAATGTTACAAAAGGGCCTTTGCTGGACACCAGTGACTCGTAACATTAGACTGAGTAGGGCTGACCCAACTCCATTAGCTTCGTATACAATTTCGAGTGGAAGACCCTCTCATTTGATGCGAACATAATCTTCATTTTTTTCTTACGTTACCTTTACCAACACTGTGCCTTGTCGTTAATTAAGCGGAGCTTCATTGTTCCTGTCTTTAAAAAGGTTTATGGTTTTCTTGTTTGCAGTCTAATACATTAATGGTGCGTCCAGATCTTTATCCACATTATTTCCACACAAGTTAGACAATAGTAATTGTAATCTGACCTTAAAATCTGTCACAGCTTTTAGTCTGATTCATTTGTATCTTTAATTCATACATGCACATTTTGATATATTCTAATTAAATTGAAAAACATTTGAGAAGTTTTTCTTCCATCAAAATCATCTCTTTGTTCTTTCCTATAAGTAATTTTTTAAACTCCGGTTTGAAACCCCAACAGCTGATGTAACTATTAAGTGTGGTTGAGGCATTAATTTCATCGTGTTCTGGGGGACTTATGAGAGGGTATACAGTGTTGTAAATCTCTTTCAGCTGAAGTATCCACATATCTGCTTCAGGAAACGTCAAAGTGACATTGCATCTGTATTAAACGGTTACAGTACTTCGCACTACTCATTTGCAAAAGTTACTTTAGCTTTACTTTGAACACAGTTCAGTAGCAAAGTTGATAGCTACGTCTGTGTAGGTAGTCTGCAAGCTATTTTAAGGATGGAGATTGTGTGTGTTTTGGTGCATTGGTTCTGGTAACGAGTGAGGATTGGTCGATTAGTGATTAGTGATGTCAAAGGGAGATGTCAACCAGTGTGTCTGATTGTACCCCTTTTTCCTTGAATTTCTACATATAGCATAATCCAGACATTGCTACGCGAACAGCTTTTACAAGGACACGTTTTAATTCGCTTGCTTTATAGTGTATGTGTTCTAACACAGTTTAGACAATATTCTCTTTGCAACCATGTAGAAATATCAATAACATCAATTGCTTTCATATATTCCACCTGGAACGATAAATCTTTTTTGAGTGCTTTGATTTTCACTACAGAAGTGAATTTGCTAAGCTTATATAAACAGCTTGAAATATTAAGCTTTTCATGATAGGTTTTGACATGTATAAAAACAGCCCCACAAAGTTATTCCAGGACTTATTGCAGTATTTTTCTTTTCTAGCCAAGACGGTGTATATATATATATATATATGTTACTGGCAGCAGGTTTGGATGGTATTGCAGTGGAATTTATTAAAAAAGGGGGTGACTGTATTGTTGACTGGTTGGTAAGGTTATTTAATGTATGTATGACTCATGGTGAGGTGCCTGAGGATTGGCGGAATGCTTGCATAGTGCCATTGTACAAAGGCAAAGGGGATAAGAGTGAGTGCTTAAATTACAGAGGTATAAGTTTGTTGAGTATTCCTGGTAAATTATACGGGAGGGTATTGAGAGGGTGAAGGCATGTACAGAGCATCAGATTGGGGAAGAGCAATGTGGTTTCGGAAGTGGTAGAGGATGTGTGGATCAGTTGTTTGCTTTGAAGAATGTATGTGAGAAATACTTAGAAAAGCAAATGGATTTGTATGTAGCATTTATGGATCTGGAGAAGGCATATGATAGTTGATAGAGATGCTCTGTGGAAGGTATTAAGAATATATAGTGTGGGAGGCGAGTTGTTAGCAGTGAAAAGTTTTTATCGAGGATGTAAGGAATGTGTACGTGTAGGAAGAGAGGAAAGTGATTGGTTCTCAGTGAATGTAGGTTTGCGGCAGGGGTGTGAAGTCTCCATGGTTTAATTTGTTTATGGATGGGGATATTAGGAAGGTGAATGCAAGAGTTTTGGAAAGGGGCAAGTATGCAGTCTGTTGTGGATGAGAGAGCTTGGGAAGTGAGTCAGTTGTTCGCTGATGATACAGCGCTGGTGGCTGATTCATGCGAGAAACTGCAGAAGCTGGTGACTGTGTTTGGTAAAGTGTGTGAAAGAAGAAAGTTAAGTAAATGTGAATAAGAGCAAGGTTATTAGGTACAGTAGGGTTGAGGGTCAAGTCAACTGGGAGGTAAGTTTGAATGGAGAAAAATTGGAAGAAGTAAAGTGTTTTAGATATCTGGGAGTGGATCTGGCAGCGGATGGAACCATGGAAGCGGAAGTGAATCATAGGGTGTGGGAGGGGGGGGGGCGAAAATTCTGGGAGCCTTGAAGAATGTTTGGAAGTCGAGAACATTATCTCGGAAAGCAAAAATGGGTATGTTTGAAGGAATAGTAGTTCCAACAGTGTTGTATGGTTGCGAGGCGTGGGCTATGGATAGAGTTGTGCGCAGGAGGGTGGATGTGCTGGAAATGAGATGTTTGAGGACAATATGTGGTGTGAGGTGGTATGATAGTTAAATAAGGGTAAGAGAGATGTGTGGTTGAGAGAGCTGAAGAGGGTGTTTTGAAATGGTTTGGTCACATGGAGAGAATGAGTGAGGAAAGATTGACCAAGAGGATATATGTGTCGGAGGTGGAGGGAACGAGAAGTGGGAGACCAAATTGGAGGTGGAAAGATGGGAGTGCAAAAGATTTTGAGTGATCGGGGCCTGAACATTCAGGAGGGTGAAAGACGTGCAGTGAATTGGAACGATGTGGTATACCGGGGTCGACGTGCTGTCAATGGATTGAACCAGGGCCTGTGAAGCGTCTGGGGTAAACCATGGAAAGTTCTGTGGGGCCTGAATGTGGAAAGGGAGCTGTGGTTTCGGTGCATTATTACATGACAGCTAGAGACTGAGTGTGAACGAATGGAGCCTTTGTTCCTTTCCTAGCGCTACCTCGCACACATGAGGGGGGAGGGGGGGGGTTTTCCATGTGTGGCGAGGTGGCGATGGGAATGAATACAGGCAGACAGTATGAATTATGTACATGTGTATATATGTATATGTCTGTGTGCATATATGTGTACATTGAGATGTATAGGTATGTACATTTGCGTGTGTGGACGTATGTATATACATGTGTATGTGGGAGGGTTGGGCCATTCTTTCGTCTGTTTCCTTGCGCTACCTCGCGGGAGACTGCGACAAAGCAAAATAGATAGATATGTTTATAAGGTATCACAATCTTACATGTGATCAAGTATATTCCTATGAGTCCACGGGGAAAAATGAACACGATAAGTTCCCAAGTGCACTCTCGTGTAATAATCACACCATCAGGGGAAAGACGAGAGAAGTACAAGGAAGGTCCAGTAGGACATGAATAACGTTGGTCTTTTTGCTGTATGGACCGACAAGTTGCATATCTTGAACTGCTTTTGCAGCCTTGAACAGACATGGCAAAGTTTTTAATGGACAACCAAGGATTAGATGCAGAAGTCGATCTTTCATGTCCATATGAACTGGTTTATTCAGCATATCATTATGATCAATATCAAATGTAACTTTCAAGTCAACAAATGTGATGCACTTTTATCCAAGTATTATGCTATTGACGCAGGAGACGCATGGTATCTTATTCTGTTTAGCAATCTAGTTAGTATGTTTGGTTTTCCATTGCCCGACCCTGATGGACTGTCTTGTGGGAACAGAAAAAAAGATTCTCAAGGTTCCGGTTATTTATGAGAATGGCTTGAGTATTTGGATTCGAAATGGTTTCTGCTTACAACCACTACTCGCTCTTCAGTTGAATGAACCAATTACATAGTGGGTTCATTGCCTGTGATATTTGCATCTAATGGGACTGATAATGTCCATAGTAATTGATAAGAATTATATCATCTACACTCGTGTGCACTTCAAAGTTGAAACATTTACGTCTGGTGACCATACCAAGTAAAGATCAATATTTACACTTTGTGTTGACCACCATCATCAATACTTATTGGTTCGAGTCCACAGGTTCGAATTCTGGTTGTGGCAATCTGCCCACAGTTAGCACCGCTGTTCTTCCTTCTCTAGAGGGTTGATCGATACGCTGGGTACCTGGTAACGAAACGTTAATGAGATGGTCTTGATTAGAGCATTGCTTTAGCTGTGTCGTCTTGGCTAAGATCCTCACTAGACCCTGTTATAGCGGAGGTGACAGAAAACCTCGCCTTTGTCGTATTTGATCCAGGTGGGCCGTCGGATCTTCAGTGTTTAGACGTTTATAATGCGAGGCTGCTACGCAAAGTTCTCGATAGCGGAGTCGCAGGGACGACCATAGGGTCATCGTTGACTTAAGTACCTCATCCTGCACCAACTTCCTTCCTCGACTACCAAACAACCAGCTAGAAACGCTCATTAAGGAAATGCAGCCAAACTTTAAAAGGAAATGTGTACATAGAAAAGTCTAATTCAAGAATGATTACAAACTAACTTAAATCGATAAATGTCAACAATTTCGCCCGACAGCAACCTTAGGAAATTGCCTTCAGGAGGGGAAGTAAAATTAATTCGAAGTTATTGACTTTGTGTTAGAAGGTTTGGGTAAGAGGATCGTCCGTCGAAGAGGGTGTCTGATCCTTCTGTCTGCCCGCCAGGACCAAGCCATGTAGGATGGAGGCGGATAAAGACAGACGCGACATTAAATACGTCCACCACTGTCCATGGTTCACACAGTTATGTTCTATACTTTCCTGACGATATACAATATCCAGCCAGTATACTACCCCGCCAGTAAACAGACTAAGAACGACCCATCAACTCGTATATATTTCCTTTTATTATAATCTATCGCTGTCTTCCGCGTTAACGAGGAGGCACAAGGAACAGACGAAAGAATGGCCCAACCCATCGACATGCACATGTATATACATAACCTCACGCACATATACTTGCCTATACATTTCAACGTATGCATACATATACATAATACACATGTACATATTCATACATGCTACCCTCATACCTTGTTGTTCGCTGATGATACAGCGCTGGTGGCCGATTCAGGTGATAAACTGCAGAAGTTGGTGACTGAGTTTGATTGAGTGTTAGAAAGAAGCTGAGTAAATGTGAATAAGAGCAAGGTTATTAGGTTTAGTGCGGTTGAGGGACAAGTCAGCTGGGAGATAAGTTTAAATGGAGAAAAACTGGAGGAAGTGAAGTGTTTTAGATATCTGGGAGTACATTTAGCAGCGGAGGGAAGCGGAAGTGAGTCACATGGTGAGATAGGGGGGGTAAGGTTATTGGAGAGTTGAAGAATGTGCGGAGGACGAAAACTTTATCTTGGAGAGCAAAAATGGGTATGTTTGAAGGAATAATGGTTCCAACAACGTTGTATGATTGAGGCGTGGGCTATAGATATTGTGCTATTTCATGGCGGGGTGGCGATGGGAGTGGATGAAGGCGGCAAGTATATGTGCATGTGTATATATGTATTTGTCTGTATGTACATGTATACGTTGAAATGTATAGGTGTGGATGCGTGGGCGTTTAAGTATACACTGGAGACAGCGACAAAGTATAAGAAATATGTATAAAACGCCCCTACATGCACATAAACATGTATATACATAATTACAGGTATATTACATACATAGACATGCATACACGTGTACATATTTGCTTGCCTTCACCCATTCTTGGCGCTACCCCGCCCCGCAGGAAACAGCATCGCTAGCCCCTGCTTCGACGAGGGAGCGCCAGGAAAAGACAAAAAAAAGGCCACATTCGTTCACACTTCGATTCCAGCCATAATGTGTAACGCACCAAAACAGTTTCCCATCTACATCCATGACCCATAGACCTTTCCATGGGTTGCATCATACGATTCACATGCCTGGTTCAGTCCATTGAAATATCTAAGGTTACGAAAAGCGAGTTGTGTAGCATCGAGGATCATGTGTAAAATGGAGAGATTTTTCGCTTGTGGTTTGAAAGCTAGCAGCCCACGTGAGGTTGAGGCAGAAAGAAAAGACAACGACCTAGATTAAGGGAGTAAAACTTAACAGCCACTGAAGTACTGGCTCGCTGCTTATTCGTCATTAACCCTTTCACTAATAGCCAGGGCGGGTAGGGCCTTACAGCTTCCATGGTCGGCAGCAGCTTCCATGCGTGTCATGGTAATTCCTCATGAATTTAAAGTACATCTTGTTTCAGTAGACGTCCTCTCCCTATTTTCTAGAGCATACACATTACTGGCGCTGAACCACATTTTCTGTCGAAGAAATAATCTTGTTCTAGCAATTACCACCTTCGGGCATGACGCTACGTAATCGTTGAGGTGGTACCACCGTTAATTGCACTGTACAGTGATGGTTAAATGTCATTTGTGTTCATACAACAGCCGTTCTTCAGTACTCTTTAAGGGGCAATGTGCCACACACCAGCTTGGATAATGTAGTGACCTGGACTGAAAAAGAAAAAAAAAAACAAATTCAAAATAGGAAATATAGATTCCATTAGGTGCCATCATCAGACTTAATTGCTTCATGTCCAGTTGGGTCGTTAGCACCCACCACCCTGCTTTCCCCCCCCCCCCCCCCCCCCCCCCCAGTATATTCAAAAATGAAAATAACAAATAAATGAAAATTAATATGCACCCGGTCTAATCTTCTCTAATATAAATAATTGAGCTAAAGCTAAAAGCACTTTAAATGGATGAGTTTAAATTTCTCTAATCACATCATATAAAATCATTTTTTTTCCAAGGGTGGATATCATAGTGCCTGGGTAAAAAGAAGTTTAACTATCGATTTTTTTTTTGGAATTCTTGACCAAGATTGTCCGAAAGGATGAGCATAACTACATGTATCTGATGTGTTATTTCCTAGTCTCTAACTTCAGGAAGGGTAATTCTTCAGAACAAAGGCTGCTGTAGAATCTCGCTGTTCCCAGATGGATAAAGAAAATTTACTCTTTTCGACTGAAAAAATTATATAAAGCGAGCGTTTCATAAGCTGGATGTGTGACCGTATTATTCATCTTTGTCAAATTCTCGACAACCACTTGTCCGGACGATGAAAATTACGTTTTCTAAGAATAAGGTTCACTATAGCTGCAAGGGATTTGTCGAGTGTTTGGCCTCCACTTCAAGTCAAGAGTTCTTATTACAGTTTTTCTCCTGCCGTTACCCGCGTTAGCGAGAAACAGACGAAGAAGTAAAGGTCATTCGTTGTCATAGTCAAGTTCAAATGTAAATCAGTCTTGGATAATTTCACCACTGCGGCCGAGACTTGAACCCTGGTTCCCGTGAACGATAGACGAAGAGCGCAACCACTTAATCTCCAATGGGAGCATCGGTGATCAAGTGGCTTTGTTACAAGTTCCTAACAACCGGCATACAACTGAGTGGACGTCAGTTGTTAGTCAAGATAATAACTACAATAATTGTGTTGACGATGCACTAGTCTTCAAGATGACACCCCACAGAACTCGTTCTCTTCTGATCCTCTCGAAGAAATTCTTCAGTGTTGAGGTCGGTGACCCAGACGAGGAGGATTAGATGAAGCCTTGTTTTGCTGCCGGACACACATGGGGCTTTCTAATTGACAATCGAGTAGAATTCTGGATTCTTGAGCGGAGAAATTTTGTCCTAAACTTTAGAACTAACACAACTTATATAGATGTGTTTATTCAAGGATCCTAAATATAATTGAAGTATTGTCCAGCAAAATCAAAATATCCGAAGGTTTACGAATATTCGTGAAAATAAACTACATTGAGGGCGATATATCAGAGCCCACTGGGAGTTTATTCACTTTAATAAGAACAGATACTTAAGGAATCTAAGTGGGAGAAGTAAATACTATGTCACAACTACTCGTTAGTGCTCAAGAATAACCCTTCAAGCAGCTTGTGAAGGCCAACACCACGGGATACAACTCCATCGTGTGCAATGATCAACATGCAGTGTTCTGGAAGTCCATCTGTTATACAAATCGTGCAAGACTTTCACCATACGTTGGCTGGGCCATTCTCTGGAAAACTTTGACACTTGTGTTCCTGGCGTGAGTCTTGTGATCGTCCACATGGTTAATTGCCAACTGCTCAGACTCCAGTTACTGGAATGGATGTCGTGTATAATGTGTGTTTTCTTGTACACAGCTCGTGAACCTGAGCACTGAATTGGCATAACTTGCCCTCGACAACATTGTGAATGTGTAGCGTGTGAACACTGTATTTTGAGCCATTATTCCTATGATTGTCATAATGATTCTGTATATTACCCACTGCTACACTAAGGCAAGCAGATTCTGATATCCCCATCTCTTCCTCACAGAAGCTCTGCATCCTGTTACCTCATTCTAGAATTACTTGCCATAATAACACCAGATTTGACAGCTATCTGATATTCTAATATCTAAGTTACCCATCTTCATGTTATCATATTTACGTGAGTTATCTTTGTTTCGTATTTTATCAACTTTAATTCCTAATGTCGACGCTGTCACTTAATGGTCCTTTCCATTTCCCAAGGACTTACAGACATAAGCTGAAATCTCTCTTAAGTCACCTTCGGTTTTGCTATCGGTGACATCCTTGGTCAAAGAGATTTCTTCCAATCTTATTTCTTACCACAGACGTACGCGCGCGCGCGCGCACACACAGATTGCGGCAGTCGACCCACAATATGACATGAAATTAAGCGAGAAATTGGTTGGGGAAGATGGAAAGAAGTACTCATAGTTTGAGTAGTGGCTGAATGAAAGAGATGAAATTTGCGAATTTGGACAACATAGAAAAGTTTAGAAAATCTGGAGATCGAGGAAAAGGGTAGAACTCCCTCTACACACACAGTCCATACAAATAATTTCAGAAACACAGGAGGAACAAAATGCTTCACTCCTATGGTTCTACGAAAGAAATAATTGCTCAGATATATGAAGCACACTGGAGCAGGTAGCAGAGCTCGTTGCCCAAGAAGACTGAGGATATATATATATATATATATATATATATATATATATATATATGTATATATATATGTAATGTATAAACACTAGCCCCTTGAAAATATCAAAACAGCTAAGTTGGCTTCGGGTCGACTGCACCCCACTGATTCGAACCCGAGCGTTTCCATGCGTGACTCGCAGCCAGCAGCGTTAAATGCTGCACCATGGAAGCACATGATCAATGATCTATGTCCTTTACTTTATTTTCTCTCTCCTTGTGCATGTTTCTCGAACGGTTGTGGGTTACGTGAGACTTTCTTTCAAATTCTTTATTCTCGCTCTCACATGTTAACTATCTTCATTCTATCTTTTTTTCATTCTTTTTTTTTGTTTCTGAGGTGTATTGTGATCGTGGAGGTTGTACAGAGTATCTGAAAGTCTTAGTCTGTTACAAGTGTTTCGGTTTCATATCACTTCTATGACATTTTCCTTTAGCCTAAAGTAGCTTATCCTTAAATGTATTCCTTCGAAGATATCCTTATCCTTTTCTGATGACCTTCAGATACACTGAGGTATGAATGTCATTATAGGATCAGTCTGGGGAAGCCATCTCCAACGGGCGGGCCCCAAGCGTCCATCCGCCTCAGACACATGTAATGAAATTCTGCAACGTCTTGAGCCACGATCCTAGACCGGGTAATTAGACGGAGTGTTGTGTTCCTGCCAGAGTCTCAGATGGCTCATGCAGGCAGAGGGAGGAAGGAGGGAGGATGGGATCCTATGATGTGCCTAGATTGATTGGTTAAGATGAAGGAAAAAATACTTTTTGAGAAGGGGAACCATGAACAAAATGTACTGCGTTGTCAAAACAGATAATTCAAAGCTGTACAGGAGAGGAATTCGAACTTTGATGAGAGAATCTAATTAGAGATCATAGGAAGAAAACAGAACACAGTCGGGGAAGTCCACATCCTATGGGAACTTCTCATTTTCTTCATGTTAACTTCGTTACTCCGAGTGAAGATGAGAGTGAAAGCTTGTAGAGGCTTTAGTAAAAGAGGAAATGATATGGGCTAGCAGAAGGTGATCAGAGTGAGCGAGCGAGCTTGGAGAAGAGGTTTGTGTGTGAGGAGATAGCCAGGAGAGATTAAAGTGAAGAATGGCAGAGGCGAAATTGACTGAAGCTCACGGAGTGGATGAGGAGTATCTGGGCATCTGTGGAAGCAGTGTATATATGTGCAATACAAGTGTGTGGCCTGTGGAAGGTGAGGGTCTTCTTGAACTGCGTCATCCGGCCAGAGCTTCTTGTATCCCAGCTACCAACTGACACCTTTTTAAAAGCCAGGTGTTTCACGTCCTTCCAAATTCATAAATATCTTTTAACTATTCTCTCTTTCCCTTCCAATATCCTCTTTACATTTATTGAAGGTTCGGCCTTGATGTGACCATTTTTCCTTCGTGACTGGAGCTTCCAACGTAAGAGAAAAAGTTTTGCTTCTCGCCTAACTATCCTAGACCACTAGGCTAAGAAATCCAATTATCCATAAAGCAACGTCCTCAAGAGTGAGGATGACTCGACCTATACCATAGCGAATGGTCGAAATCCTCCCACACAGATGATAATGGGGTAGTGTAGGGACAGATAGAAGGTCTATGGGTTTTCATCGCTAATGATCTAGGGGCAAATCCTCTGCCACCACTGCCTCGACAGACTGGATCTTTACCTCGCCTTCAGTCCTCCACGCTACATCCTCACAGTCTTATCGTCGTTTGTCCCTCTGATCCCAGTCTTTGCTAACCCACACCTCCTCAGGCTGACCACATCTAATGTTAGCGCTTCATTATCGCTAACTGGACTGACTCCCTAGTTTTCTTTTTCAATTGTCCTCGGGGATTGCTGGATCTCCTTGCGTCCCACTTCCGTGTCTTCAGTGTAAAGCAGAAGTAAGCGACATATATCCCTTCTTTCCTTTACCTTCTCCCAATCCCAGGTCAACCATTCGTCTTTCTAGATAGCTGGGGCAAGGGACATGGAATACCGGACTTGGGAAAACAATCCTGCCTTCGCCCTGCGTTCACCTTTCATCTCCACTCATCATCATTGCACATATGTTGTCCGTAAAGTGAAGTACTTCTTGAGTGTCTTTACTGTCTTTGCTTTGCTTTCCGTTCACACAATACAAAATCTCTTCCTCCCCCCTAAAGCAAATGCAGTTCTTTGAGTATTGTTTTTCCTCTTAAACTCCTCATTTAATGACATGATTTTCTCACCTTTGATTCGCCTCTTATTAATTTTCCGCTTCTCGGTATAACATTTCGTTCTTCTCTCTCTCTGCACACAAGCGACATGGCATCTCGTGTGTTCCGAGCGAGTTTGCCTCTGGACTGGCATCCATATCTGCTCGTTTGTTCTACGTTGGCTTAAAAAATCCAAAACTTTTTTTACTTTCATCCTGGAAATATGACATGTTGCTGCAGTTCCCTTCCCCCTTCACCCCAAACAAAAAAAAAAATGGTAACCATTCTAATCGCCCAACAATTGTCCCGTTCCACTTACTCTACAGTTTCCATGGCGACCGTATGTTTCCTTCACTTTTCGCTTTTTTCTTCTAGATCATATTGAAAGATCTTCTGTCTGATCATTAGTAAGGCTTTAGAAAAATGAAAACCGCCACTGATCCCCTTATGTTATTAATGTCAATTCATTCTTTGAAAGATCTCTGATCTTGTGATCCTTGTTACATCAAAAGTTTTGAGAGGATTAGGTATTGGGATCTGATTTTCTTCCGGCTTATCTTCCTCTGACTATCTGTTTCTCCTTCCTTGGGCTCTCGTATCCACCATCCTAGCATGCCGGTTTCCTCTCCTCAATTGTTGATGAATCTAGTCTCTCCCTCATCCCTATCAACAACGTTGTCTCGTAGGGTTCCGTTCTGTCTTCTATCCTTGGCGTCCACTGCATGAACGATCTCCTTTCTTCAACAGAAAATGTACTGAAAACGCTGACGACTCGACACCGCTTCTTTGAAATCTGCTCCATCCTTTCCTGCTCTTTTTTTTTGCATCTCATCTCGCACTATCTGCTTCCATAAACTCTGATCTTAACAGGTTTTCATCTTAGGGCTTTTAGGTTTAATACCACTGAAGCCCAGTTTTTTTCTCGATGTTCCCATTAAAACCCATCAAATCTCTCTTCATCTCCCATGAAGGCTGTGTCACCTATTTTTTAAAAGACTGCAAGTGCAACCGAATGCGCTAACGAAGTCCACATCATCATATATACCCTAGCCTAAGCCAGGGTATCTATAGGAGGATGAACAGGTGGTTGGACTGAGGACTTGTATCAGCAACAGGATCCAAACGTATGAAGGTTTGATCTCTGGCTGCCAATGGTTGTATCATGATCAGGAGAGCAAACTTCCACCTCATGCAGGTACTGGACACACTGTTATCGTAATATCTAATAATCTGCCACTATTAAGGAGTCCTCTTGGGCTGTAGAAGGCTCTTGTCTCTCTTGATCAGCTGCTACCGTTAGACAAACGAGGGATTAGAGAGTTTCGTCCTTTTGTATCTTGTGTTCTATCTTCGGTGCAATATATATATAAACACCTGGAACCTGGATGTGAGCGAACGAGGATATCTTGGCGGTATAGGATATTCTGAGTCATATATGTACAGCCTCGCACTTCCCCTTCTCTGCCCTGAGCCATCAGGTAATTTAAACTACAGTTTTACTGTTATGGCGTTACTCTTGTGTTGCCTGTTTATTTCTGATGCCTCTGACGTCTTGACGCAGTAGAGGGCACGCCCTTTGTTCTCCTGATGCATGTCATCATTTTCCGTTACTGTGTTTTACGGGAGAAAATTAAACACTTGTTGCCCCGTCTCGCAACCTTGCATATAGTTACTGTCTTTATTTCTGTGTACACACACACCAGTCTGATATGTTTGTGTGTGATTACTATATGTTAAGTGGAAAGAATGATGTATTGATACCATTTATATCAATGTGTATATGTGTAACCTTCAAAACATTCCTTACATTTGTGTGATAATTGTTACGCAATAGACGAAGAATTTTGAGATGCTATAGGCTTTTTCATTAATAACCCTGCTTTCCTTATACTTCGCGATGCGCGTAGAACAAAATATACAGTGTAGAGCATACAATTTTCAGTTATAGTTCGTTATCTATATATTCTTCTAGAATATTTACCATTCAGAGCAGTTACCATAGTTATCAAGTTATGCGTCTTATATTCACGCTTATCAGCTGTACATAGACAACAGGATCTATACAACTCCACAAAGGAAGAAGAGGTCCATTGAAGAAGAATTTCGCCAGAATAGGGTGTATGTTCATGTTTGCCGTACGTTTCAACACTCTTAGCCATCATGAATGCTATTCAACATATTAACAAACTCCATTTGAGTCAACTTTATTCAGCATTATGATCATGTATGCCGTGAAAAACAATTATCAGATCTCTAAAGTAATTACATTTCATTAATAGATTTTTTTCTAACAGGAGAATGAGTAACGGAGACGAAGAGAAAGGAGGGCAAGTCTGATCCTGTTTCACAGAAGACAGTTACGGTGAAGCTACATGATCCAGTAGCGACATGGACTGAGGAAGAGCTTCACTTCAGGCATAGCGTCTACTGATCCAGTCATTCTCACTTGTGTTCATGGACCTTCCCGGACTGGGTCAAGATTAGAGAAGGTGCAGGAACACACACACACACACACCAGCGGGGTCCTACGACTTTAAAGCCACCTCCCCGTAGAGTACAAAGTGGTCATTCCAAAAGGTAATTAGATGAGTATTTGCCACCTACTACACTGTAGGGGATGCCTCAGGAGTCGTCTTACTAATTAAGCATAAGAGATAGAACAAAATGTGATGTATATTAAGGTACCATGTGAGTTACGTCTTAAATGTGTTAAATATGAAACTGAGAGAGAATGCAAGTGTGTCTGAGAGTTCCATCAACCTACGTGCGTATGAGACTTGAGAAAGAGACGGTAACAGTGTGCCATCGAAGTGAAGTATGACAGCCCCTGTGGTGTTAGCTCACTGGGCGTATGTCACATCTCTCGAGACACAGGCGGGAGTACCGCTTGCGGCAGCGGGCTGGCTGGGAACCCTGCCTTCCTTGCGTTCCATGCACTGAACGTGGAAATGTATATATATATATAATGGCAGAGCATTTGATGTTCACTGGACCACCGTCGAGCTAAAACCTCTCGCTCCTAAGCCGCTACTGCACCTGCAGGTTCCAATACACAAGCACTCTGGGTCAATTAAGATATGACAAGCCGCTCATACTGTTGTCCCCAAGGAAGATGAGAGTCGACTCGCATGCAACTTCATTGATGTCTGAACATCAGAATATGGAATGTTAACATGATCATTCTCGAACAATTGAATCACAGCTCGCCAGAACCCTGGCTGCGGGAAGGGCGTGGTGCGCAATAGCAGTATGTTATGTTATGAGAATGCTTTTGACTCCAGTTAGTGAGTATAATAAGCATATCTTAGAGAGGTGTATAACCGAGAAGAATGAGTTATGAGATAAAGGATGAGCCAGGCCAAATGTAACAATATAGTGAGGGAATGTGTATTAACGTATGTACAATGGGAGCAGAAATACATATCGACATGAATTTTTTCTTAGTCTGCCTGTGGGGGCCTCCGTGGTGCAGTGGTTACAACCATGACTCGTGCATGGGCCAGCCGGGGGTCGGGCCCACTTAGAATCAAATCCTGGCGGGTTTGTTGTTCTCGAATGCACTCTGCTGGTTATCCTACTGTCATCGCTGGTCAATATATCTGGTACCTGGCTTAGACTAATATTTATATATGATGGCCTTGATCAGAGCATTCATCTCCTTGTCATCTTGGCAAACCTGAAAAAGAAAAGTGATTATTCTGATGCACAGTATAGAAATCTAGGTGTAACATTATCAAATATTTGTATTGATGATGGCGACTTGAAAATGAATCGAGATAAGTGGATTACGTGAGAATGATCATGCTATGTTTTCTCTCATCATATCATCAACTGAACGAAGTGGTATGACACAATGAACTATTCATAGTCTCAGAGGCTGATGGCCTGGACCACCTCATCAAAAGTTTCTTTCATATGTAGATACAACGATGCATAAAGGACAACAACGGATATATTTTTCCTGGCTCCGTATCCACCATTTGTATCCACATTATTATTTATATCCAAACTCGCCATGTTTGTGGTGTGGACAAGGTTCATCATAGGAGAAGATGTTAATTAACTTTTATCAAAGTGAACGTCACATAAAGTGAGAGGAATTGAGACGACTCGAGGCCAATTATTTTTCCCACGTAAGAATTAGACTAGTAATGATGAGTTTCCACGGGTATACATGTCACAATAATTCTGCCTCGGGCTCTGAAGTTCTTGTCAATATTCAACTGAAAAGCTTACGACACGATACGAACATAACTGACGATACACCATACATACCCTGGTGCACTTCATAGTAACGAAGGCATGTCAGTGTCCTCCATCTCTCTGAACACGGGGACCAATTTAGTCTGCTTCCGCTGTACCAATTCCAGCAGACGTATATATTCCATCAAAAGGGCCTCCACACATGCTCTGTCTACTTTAAATGTAGTCATTGCAAACCTATACGACTGAAAGAGACTCTGAGAGTCAACACCTTTGAAGTCGTTACATTAAATGACTTATTCCAATAGCCTTCCTATGTACAAGGGCGAAACTGTCATACTAACTGTTACATCAGCCGTCCAGCATTATTTCTTTGAATATGAAGTTGACCCTTGGGTAAGGAGGACAAGTATAAGGATCTTGATTTCGGTTCAAGCTTTTTTATTTACTCCTCATTTGTCACTTCTGATGATACCCAACTCTCCAACCATACTCAGTGCTATGGGATCATAAATGCCAAGACCTAGTAAAATTTCTGCACCTGTTGAACAATGGCATATTTACCCGTTCATTCACTCGTACCATCTCTAACCTTCGTTTGAAAAGTGCGTTATAGTATTTTGATTAGAACGAACTGAATTATGAACATGTTTCACTCGTAACATCTCTAAACTTCGTTTGAAAAGTGCGTTATAGTATTTTGATTAGAACGAACTGAATTATGAACATGTTTCACTCGTAACATCTCTAAACTTCGTTTGAAAAGTGCGTTATAGTATTTTGAATAGAATGAACTGAATTATCAACAAGTTTTGACAAATTTACAATAACCTCTTACAGATTGTCGATTCATCCATATGTAAAAAGGAAAAGAGTGGTCGTCAAAATACATGAATGTATAGAAAAACCTAGTAACTCTTAAGATATATATAATGTCGTGTTTGTATATTTAAAGAACGTTAATATATATATATATATATATATATATATATATATATATATATATATATATATATATATATATATATATATATATATATATACTGACACATAAATCCACATTTGAAGTTTAGTCTTTCATTCGTTTACGTATTTTAAATTGTGATCAGTATTGCTTGGCCTTTGTCATATCGTGGGAAATATAACGAAAGGTTTTTGACATGATGAATTCACTGAGGCCAGAGTGTACGTTTTCATATCTGCCTTGACGTCAGTAGGATCCTGGGAAATAAGTGAAAGAAACCATTATACTGGAATGAGGAAGAGTTGGAATGGCATGAAAATGCAACAGTGAAAAGAAGAAATTCAAGAACATTTCTATCAAGATGAGACTTGTTAGAATCAAATTGATCTCGTCCCTGCCAGAAATGTCATCAGATTTGACTGTTCAAAAAATGATTTCTGGATATGGGTTTCATCATATAAATTCATTAAGCGATATATATATCGCTTTTCCACAGTGAAGTACAGCCAAGAACAAACGTCGCTCCGTGTATACCTCAAGTCCAGTTCACGCCTCGCACCCTCCTGAATGTTCAGGCCCCGAGCGCTGGCAACGTTACCAGATTCCACTTGTGCGAGTCGACACGACCAGAGAGACGTCTTGGTCGAGGTTGCATTATCACAATGGCCGGGGAGGCGTATAATCACGTCCAGGCATCTCCCACTTCAGTGGATTAAGTAATTCTTCTGCTACTTTTTGTAGCCTGTCCTTCGAGATGGAGGAGCGCCATAATAGGAATCCTGGGATTATATGATTAAACAGAAAAGTGTGTGTGTGCATTTTCTGGTTAATTTTGCTCTCGTGTGTGTGTGTGTGTGTGTATCCATGTATCACTGTCTCTACTTGGTTCTTCATCCTCGAACGTTCACCTCCGTTGGTGGGAACGTTTCAAGAACCAGACAGAGTGTACAATGGATAATACAGGATGGAGTGATGTCCTTTTATAACCTGAACTGAGCGACAGATATGTTATATGTTAACTGAGACAGCACGAGCAGTTGAGGCCCCAGTCAAGGCCATCCCATTAACGCTATACATATACATGTATTATTATACTTTGTCGCTGTCACCAGCGTTAGCGAGGTAGCGCAAGAATACAGATGAAACAATGGCCCAACCCACGAACACAATGTATATACATGTCCACACACGCACATATACATACCTATTCGTTTCAAAGTGTGTATATATATATATACAAATGCATGTATACACATGAATGTCATACTTGCTGACTTTAACTATTCCCGTCGACATCCCGCCACACATGGAATGACAACCCCCTCCCCCACGCATGAGCGCCAGGTAGCGCTGGGAAAACACAACAAAGACCACATTCGTTTACACTCTGTCTCTAGCTGTCATGTATAATGCACTGAAACCACAGCTCCCTTTCCACATCCAGGCCCCACACAACTTTCCATGGTTTACCCAAGACTCTTCACATGCCCCGGTTCAATCCATTGACAGCACGTCGACCACGGTATACCACATCGTTCCAATTCACTCTATTCCTTGCACGCCTTTCACCCTCCTACAAGTTCAGGCTTTGATCGGTCAAAATCTTTTTCACTCCCTCTTTCCATCTGAAATTTGGTCTTCCACTTCCGCCTCTGACACATATATCCTCTTTGTCAATCTTTCCTTGCTCATTCTCATGTGACCAAACCATCTCAATACACCCTCTTCTGCTCTCTCAACCACTTTTTATTACCTCGCATCTCTCACCCTTTCATTACTTACTCGATCAAACCACCTCTTACCACATATTGTCCTCAAACATCTCATTTCCAACACATCCACCCTCCTCCGCACAACTCTATCTACAGCCCACGCTTCGCAATCATATAACATTGTTGGAACCACTATGCCTTCAAATATACCCATTTGTGCTATCCGAGATAAAGTTCTCGCCTTCAACACATTTTTCAACGCTCCCAGAACTTTCGCCCCCTCCCCCACCCTATGACTCGCTTCCGCTTCCATGGTTCCATCCGCTGCCAAATCCACTCCCAGATATCTGAAATACTTCGTCTTTCTCCATTCAAACTTACCTCCCAGTTGACTTGTCCCTCAACCCTGCTGTACCTAATAACCTTGCTCTTGTTCACATTTACGCTCTGCTTTCTTCTTTCACACACTTTACCAAACTCAGTCACCAGCTTCTGCAGTTTCTCATCCGAATCGGCCACCAGCGCAGTACCATCAGCAAACAACTGACTTACTTCCCAAGCTCTCTCATCCACAACAGACTGCATACTTGTCCCTTTCTCCAAAACTCTTGCATTCACCTCCTTAACAACCCCATCCATAAACAAATTAATCAACCATGGAGACATCTCGCACCCCTGCAGCAAACCGACATTCACTTAAAACCAATCACATTCCTCTCTTCCTACCCATACACACGCCTTACATCCTCGATAGAAACTTTTCGCTGCTCTAACAACTTGCCTCCCGCACCATATATTAATACCTTCCACATAGCATCTCTATCAACTCTATCATATGCCTTCTCCAGATCCATAAATGCTACATACAAATCCATCTGCTTTTCTAAGTATTTCTCGCATACATCCTTCAAAGCAAATACCTAATCCACACATCCTCCACCACTTCCGAAACCACACTGCTCTTCCCCAATCTGATGCTCTGTACATGCCTTCATCCTCTCAATCAATACCCTCCCATGTAATTTCCCAGGAATACTCTATAAACTTGTACCTCAGTAATTTGAGCAATCACCTTTATCCCTTTTGCCTTTGTACAATGGCACTATGCATGCATTCCGCCAATTCTCAGGCACCTCACCCTGAGTCACATTCATTATATATCCTTACCAACCAGTCAACAATAGTCATCCCTTTTTTTATGAATTCCAGTGCAATACCATGCAAACCCGCTGCCTTGCCGGCTTTCATCATCTGCAAAGCTTTTACTACCTCTTCTCTAACAAATCATTCTTCCAAAACCCTCTCACTTCGCACACCACCTCGACCAAAACACCCTATATCTGCCACTCTTATCATCAAACTCATTCAACAAACCTTCAAACTACTCACTCCATCTCCCCATTAGCCCCCTTCGCCGGTGTTCCCATTTGTTCCCTTGTCTTACGTACTTTATTTACCTCCTTCCAAAACATCTTTTTTCATTCTCCCTGAAATTTAATGATACTCTCTCACCCCAACTCTCATTTGCCCTCTTTTTCACCTTTTGCACCTTGTTCTTGACCCCCTGCCTCTTTCTGTTATACATCTCCGTCATTTACACTATTTCCCTACGAAACCCGTCCAAATGCCTCTTTTATACTAATAATCTTACTTTTTCATCCCACCACTCGTTACCCTTTCTAATCTGCCCACCTCCCACGCTTCTCATGCCACACGCATCTTTTGCGCAAGTCATCACTGCTTCCCTAAATACATCCTATTTCTCCCCCACTCCCCTTACGTCCTTTGCTCTCACTTTTTTCCATTCTGCACTCTCTCTCTCCTGGTACTTCCTCACACAAGTCTCCTTCCCAAGCTCGCTCACTCTTACCACTCTCTCTGCCTCATTCTCTCTTTTTCGGAAGACCTCTGCAAATCTTCACCTTCGCCTCCACAAGATAATGATCGGACATCCCTCCAGTTGCACCTCTCGGCACATTAACATCCAAAAGTCTCTTTCGCACGCCTGTCAATTAACACGTAATCCAATAACGCTCTCTGGTCATATCTCCTACTTGCATACGTATACTTATGTATATCTCTTTTTAAATCGGGTATTCCCAGTCACCAGTCCTTTTTCAGCACAGAAATCTACAAGCTCTTCACCATTTACAAAATTGAACACCCCATGTCCACCAATTATTCCCTCAACTGCTACATAACTCACCTTTGCATTTAAATCAGCCATCACTATAACCCGGCCTCGTGCATCAAAACTACTAATACACACACTCAGCTGCTCCCAAGACACTTGCCTCTCATTTCTTCTCATGCCCAGGTGCATATGCACCAATAATCGCCCATCTCTCTCCATCCCCTTTCAGTTTACCCATACAATCTAGTTTACTTTCTTACACTCTATCACATACTCACACCATTCCTGTTTCAGGAGTAGTGCTACTCCTTCCCTTGCTCCTGTCCTCACCAACCCCTGACTTTACTCCCAAACCACTCTTCCCCTCTACCCTTGAGCTTCGTTTCACTTGGAGCCAAAACATCCAGGTTCTTTTCCTCGAACATACTACCTATCTCTCCTTTTCTCGGTTACCTCCACACACATTTAGGCACCCCAATCTGAGCCTTCGAGGAGCACCACCACTCCCCGCGTGACTCCTCCTCCTGTTTCTAAAAGGGGAAAGTTGAAATACAATGAGGGAAGGGTTTCTAGTCCCCCCCGTTCCCGTCCCCTTTAGTCGCCTTTTACGACACGTGAGGAATGCGTGGGAAGTATTCTTTCTCCTCTATCCCCAGGAATACATATATCATCATGAGTCAGGTACCCATCTCATCGACCAAACCATAGAGGTTGATGAACAGCTGGGAAGACTGTGGACCGAGAGCCGCAACCAGGATTCGAACTTATGCGCTCGACCCAGGGCGGCCCGTGAATGCGTCACGGTCGAGAACCCTAACCGCTAAACCAAGAAAAGTCCATAATTTAGTTACTTAATCGTAGATGATTTTTCCCTATCGTTCTTTGTGGGTTAAATCATTACCTGCCAGTACCTATAGTTAATGTACAAATGTTGGAGAGTGAGAGGGTATGATAACTTGTTACCCTGATTTATACAATAATCGCACTGATGGTGTTGCAGTGCTGGAATATTAAACAGACGGGAAAACCTGCACAGATCAAGCATATTTTTTCAAATTAATTTTTGGCTGGTCCCGAATGTTTTGAAATAAAATTGCTATATATCTTTTTTTAAATGGTGCGTTGAAGTAAATTCCCTTGCCAGCAAAAGAAACTTTCAGCTAAATCTATTTGTAATAGATTGAAGCTTATCTGCTATAGATGAAAATATGGTGTAGAAATGTTCTATCAGTTATATAGTTGAGTAATTGCTTTAGACATCATTATGGGTAAACAAGGTTTCATTGGAAAATTAGATTCTCAACTATATATCTGATATAGATTCCCAAATATATGTGTATATTTCGAAATATATATTCTCAACATGTACATGTAATAAAATATTCATTCCCAACCATGTGTCTAATATATATTCCTAACTACATCAAATGTAATAAATTTTTCAGATACCTAACTTATTTTTGTCATAGATATCGATATAGCTTCATAAAGTTAGTCTTCTGGACATCTATGGGTGGACATCAGACCTACCTGAGTTTCCTGTTTGTGCATCTTTTTCTAGTACTGGTAATCATATCTTCGTGTATTACGTCTTGAAGACTTTTGAGTTGATGCATCTCTCCCGGATCAATGAACTCTGGGGGGCAGAATTATCTTCAGAGATGAACTTCCCTCGCTTCTGTCCTTCCTTATGAAGAAGGGATCAATAAACAGCCTCTTGCAAGACGCCTTACGCCCACTGCATTGCTAGATCGATTTTCTGTACAAAAGCATCTGAAAATATTAGGTGAAGCAGTTTCACTACTCCCGAAGCAGCTTCCATGCAATATCTGAAACAGACACTCTAAGGCTATTCGACCAGTTTCGTACTATACAAAACACCCTAACCCAAATTTGACAGTTCTTTCAGGCAGCAAAAATTCTATTTCATGGATACATGCACCAAATGCCACATTCTTTTTTGACACGCACACCTACATTGTAGAATATCCGAACCTAGCTGACCACTCGTTCTAAGAATATTAAAGCATCACAGTCTCGAAAGGGGATTTAATGCTTCATGAATTCCTTCCATCACGCCATAGATCATTTCTTAGAAACTAAGTCGGCTGGTAGTAGTATTCTGATCCTTTTATTGACGGACGTTACATTGGAGATTAAAAGAATATCTTGGTATCTACACCTGCGTTTTTCGTATGCTGGATTAGCTAGGATTCATGTGCATCTTTTTTTTGTCCTTGTAACATTCTGATAAGCTTATCGTTATCTCCCACTGAATAGAGGATTGAACCCCTAAGGAGGTCTTGAGACATCTTATCACCTTCTCGACAACAGATCCCTTACTTTTCCATGTACATCTCTCTTCGCACACGTCGTAATGACCAAGTCTCTTGTCCGCTATAATCCTTCAAGTCAAGAAGACCTTCAGGTAGCATATTAAGAAGCACGGGAACGTAGCAGCTGCAACACCTATTATTGAGCAGCAATCTATTTGGCTTATCTCGCTAGTGACGTTGGTACGTGAACGAAGGGAAATGTTAAGTTCAATCTTTAATTCACTCGGACCTGCTTGTGAAAGCTACATGGGCAATTCTATCATTCACGAGCTCCAAAGATATACAACGTCTGTTGGATTTCTAATGCCGGCGAATGGCGAGGCTTATGAAAAACGAAATAATGTTATATGATCAAATGAGGAGACATGGGAGTGAATACTTGCTGAATAATTCATAAAACAAATGTAATTCATCACAAAGTCCGGCTGTCATTAGCTAAAGTGCAAAGGCATTGAAATTTTTTTTTTTCGTTCTATGTTGCATTAAGATGGTTCATTTTCAAGCCAACCCCACTGACACCCCGCTAGATTTGGTAATCTCTCTCGCAGAAAAGTCTTGATGAAACAATTCTCCCTTCTCCTGTGTCCATGTTTCATGGAAGGCTTTCCTGATGTGAGGCCAAGAAGTGAGGTGCCTGATTCAAGTATGTCAAAATTTCGAGCTTTGAGATTTTCTTCGCAATCATCCTGCTTTAGCTTTTCTAGAAAGCTCTTTGCAGCGGGCTTCCCTAAGAGCCCAGTGTCCTTCACACGACTCTTCAAACACCATCTCGAAATGTGTCGTGGAACAATTATTGTATCTGTACCATGATCAGACCACCTCCCATCTCTTGAGTTTCGCTTGGCCCATCTGTCAGAACTTGAGGGAAAGATATTGGGGTCCAACTTTGTGTGGGCTTCTCGCCAAGTTTTCCACCTTAAGGTGAGGATGTGACGCACGAGGACTTGGTTCACCTCGATGATTGGATGCTCGAAGAACTGTACTCTGACGGGCCCGCTTCCCCTGACGCAATCAAGAGTCCTAAAGGCATAAAAATCGTGGGTGATTAGTAGACACGACGCCTTGTTGTCAAGAAATTTGAAGAAAACAAGCCAATGACTTTTAGAACACCATGATGAAGGCATCTGAATTTCCCGCAGTTTAAATGTCCAGAGAAGTAGCGAAGTTTCCGCTACTTTCCTTCAGGTGAACTGAATGGCTTACATGAGATGTACTGAGAAATCCATTATGCAGCAACACAGAATTCAACCTAGGCTGGAAAACAAAATCGATGCCCAAGATTGTTTTCCTCTTACTGGAAATGTGTTGAGAGTTTTTCATCGTCCGGAGGTTATCCCACCTCATGATGGCTTCAAGTTTCAGTCGTGGTTGTTGACGTGGCCAAACACTGCTTTCGAGAAGGCTTATGGCCACCGCCTGCTCTTCATATGGACACAACAATCCTAGTGAGACTAGAAGATATGGAGATCCGTACTATTGCCCATATTGCTATTTCGGCTTCTTGTTATCCTTGGGAAACCTCGGTGTACCGGTGTCTGAAATGCTTCCTGAAACCCAGCAGAACTCTACTGACGAATATGATCCCAAATTCTTCCCTCCAGCCCAAGACTTGGAACAATTGTGCAGGTACCTCACCAGGACTCCCTCTTCTGTGGACCTGTACACACTGGGCGGTGCCGGCCATGCAGGACAATGGACACGTCCTTGTTGATTCACTGGACTTAAGTCTTCCTGCAAGGTGACTAGTTAGGTACCATTAAGTACACACAAAGTATGATGCTAAATAGCCTCTCTCTTCCTCCCCATCTCTCCCCAACACAGCTCGACTCCCTTCATCCCTCTCTAGCATGAGATGATACACATCACCACTCCCGTCACTCCTCCCTCCCTCTTCACAAAGCAACCCCACGTAAACCTCTCCGTAGAAGGACTTGCCAAACTTCCTTCTTCACTAAGTTCGTCTTCTCAGCAAGACTAAACATTAGACACATCCAGAGTATTGGCGTATCCACTGTGCAGCCCATTAGGACCTAGCCATCCACATCACCAAATTCTCTTCACTTTCCTTCGTTACTCACAATCTTCAGTGGCTAATACCTCCCTCCCTACCTTTTTCACACACTTGTTGCCTGGAGACAACTTTCTAGATCATATCGGTATATCTTGGTCTGTAAAGAGAAAGGTGTAAATGCTACTATATCCGCGGTATATTCCTTGCTACGAAATTTTGTCATGTTCGTTGCCTTGCCCTAAGATTCCAATATCGTCGATACTTTTTAGTGAGAACGCAAGAATATCGAGAGAGAGAGAAAGCCACCTCAATATTCAGGAGGTGATTTTCTTCAGTGATGCAAGTGCTGTGAGTTCAAAATTCTCTCCTATCAGGAAATGATACAACAAAATACCTTCGTTTTTATATTCAACCATTTGAAATACTAATGGTATTAGGCTTCGCAAGGCAGAGTGGAATCATCATCAGCAGGAATGCTATGCAAAGTGTTAGCTGCGTCTCTTGCTTTATACTCGATTACCTTTAGACAATGCTTAACAAGAGGTAAAGTTGTCTTACAGTTTCCAAAACCACTTACTAATTCAGTGCTTTAAATATCTCACTATCTAACACAGCAACCTTTCTAGAGCTAAAGGCGTGAAATACCAAGTCACTGGAGTTAAGATCCTCAGTGTGTTTCCACTTATAATATAACGCTTGGAAAACAGAAGAGTTTCCGTCCTACGCTATCGGACCTCAATGGCATTTTGGTACTGGGTATCCCTTATCTAATGATGATGATGATACCATTAATACCATTAACACGAGTCTATATGTTTGTGATTATCTTAAATGCCTAATTTCAGAGTGAATTATCAATATTCAGTAGTTTTGACTATCACCAGTCCAGCACTTTCATTGTTCCCCTCCATACACTAGTCTCGTCTTATGAACACATAACTTTCGAAAGGAAGTTTTTGACGTTGTGTGGGTGTGTGTAATCATTACCCCTTTTCATGAAACAAGGAAGGGCTTTATATACATTTGGGTCCTCATACTTAACTTTCCTTTACCTTCAAATACTGAGTAAACACCTTATAACATTTGTAGCATCTGTATCTTCAACTTTTGTTCCACTCATTCACCTCATTGTTACTACCAAAGACTCTCTCTCTTTTCACATCTTTATCAATTTCTCTCTTCGATTCCAGTGGTCACACGTATTCTTGCATTTGAAAGCTGACTAGAGTCTTATCTTATTATGGTGATCAATTATGAAGATTCGTTTCCCATTATAGTCTCTGAAATGAATTATCCAGTTTTGTGTAGTTCTCAACCTTGTATTTCCATCTTGAGTTTGGTTTTCCCGGTGATATTATCAACATTTCTTCATTTACAACGAATTTATATTCCATCCTTGCATGGCCACTTTTCTGAAGTCCACTATCGTATCTAGTGCCTTCTCTTACCTAGTCACGATGGGTGAACAGGAGATGAACTATTGATATACCCTTCAGGGCTTTCGTGTTCTCAGTAACTCTGCTGGCAATTTTCTCAAAAGTATTTTGAGAACTTAATTCTTTATGATTCTTCTTTGAACGTGAATCCAAGAATTCGCAGTCTAGTTTTCGTACAAAAAATCCTTGACTGCTAGAAAATGCCTCTTCGCCTCTATATTCTTCTCACTACGTCTTGTATCATTTACATTCAACATTTCGTTTAAAAGAATGTTGGTTGTGGTCTAATGAATTTTTTGCCCAAATCTTGTATTTCTCATCAGACATCATCTCAAAAGACCATCGTATATATACTGTCGTGTGAGCTTAGCTTCGTGCACTTACAAAATTAGGCAGTGAAGTCGAAACCGATTTTCTTTCTCGTGTGTGTGAGTGAGTGAATGGATGTCTAGGGTACACCATCTTTCTGGGAGAGACATTTCTATTGTCTTTCCTCACCAGGGATCCTCAGAAGAGAGATGAAATGAAGGTGTGTCTTTAGAATCCATAAATGAGAACAAGTCTGGGGGATTTCCTCAATAGTGATCCTTTGTGGAGTTTCCAGGTGAGATTTCTGAATAGTTTCCCCAGTGGAAATTAAGTCAGGCTTCCAAGTTTAAGTCTACGGACATCATCCACGATATTTACATTCCACTGGTTCGTCTCCATTCTGAATACTCTCTAGTTCTGGTCGCCCACTTGGAAAAAAAGACGTAGACACAATAAAGAGAATCTATCGTCGAGCTGCGATAATTCTCTGACTTCAAGACAAATCCAATAACGGCCAAGTAAAAGATTTGAATACATTTAGCTTAGATCAGAGGTGGTTAAGACATGATCCAATACTAGTTTTCTCGCGCTAAACAGTCACTTAAGTCTGATTTCTCTCGTAGTAATAGATACAAACTCGTGGATAAACGCTTTATCTCGGAATGAAGTGAAACTCTTTCCCACAGGAACGTCAAATAGTTGAAAGCACTTCATAGAAAATCTTAAGCACAAAATTGATGGCTATTTCTCCATGTTCGCGACACACATCATTTGCAACTCGGGTACGTGAAAAACTTTGCTGGTTTCTCCATTATGATTTGTATGGCATTATCCTCTTACCACACTAATCTGTGAGCAGCGTCTAACATCTTCCACTATCACTAACAACTCGAAAGGAACCAGTAGTCTATTGACGTTTGATTCCCTTCATATTCGTGAGCACGACACATGTAGGATCGTATCCCTTATCATCATCCTGCCACTTGATTCCAGATAGAAACGACTTTTCCAATATATTTTTCCGTCATCGAAACCTACATGCTATTGCCATCATCAGACAAGATGCATTCGAAACGGGTTGGACGTGCAATGAATCCTTCCTGGAGATTGCAGTCACTCCTCTTATATTCATAGGATTTAGATATGATATCCTCCTCGGCTCAACTCTCTTCATGAGCATCCAAGCTTCTTCATCGTATCCTTCACGTCTCTGCGACACTATCCATGTACAATAGATTCTCAGTTTTCATCAATTCCCCCCAGTCATATCCTCTGAAATACATCCATTACTGACATAAAATCCCATTACAGGATGTAGATCATTCTCAAACAGTTGTATAGACTTTTAAACACGTCTCATCTCCATTCAGTACAGCCTTCCATTTATTCGTTTGAGAGGCACAACCATATCAGTTATCGTATGTCACCGTGAACCATATCAGTTATCGTATGTCACAGTGAACCATATTCTTTATCTGTATTATGCTTGCTATGTTACATTCCTCCTCTGTAGTATCTGTTATCTCTCTTTTTTTTCACAACTATCAGTAAACTCTGCTGCTAAAACTTTTATATCACTCTTGTCCAAAATCGCCACAGAAGCTACATGAAGCCATTTCTGTGAACATGTCTTCTCTCCAGCATATCCTAGTCACCTGACCTTCTCTTTATCTTTTAGCAACTTGCTTTTCATAACATCCTCAGTTTATACTCATTCAGCATCTTTCTCATGACTCTTTGAACACTGATGTGGTCTGAAGCTGAGACAAATTATCTCGTACAACTTTTCTCACGTTATGAGAGTTGGAAAATCACGAAACACACACACACACACACACACACACACACTAGTTGTGGGAATATACTGTACCTAAAGTAATTGTAGTTAGAACGCAGTCATATAGTTCACCCTGCAATGGTACTAACACTTCTCCACGACCTCACATGCTAACAAAAGCACCTAATTTTATAGTTCGTTTCGGAGGCAGTAGTTGGCTAGTATTGTTCTATGCAAATACAGCAACAGATGTCAGTACAACAGTACAACAACGAAATCAAATGCTATGAATATTTTACCCCTGGAATAAAACCTACATTTGTTCAATTTTTTTTTTTCAGAATAATACAAAAAACGTACAGCAAAATACAAATGAATGGCTTACGCATCACATTTTTAGTTCAGTGGCAAATGGTTGGGGTCAGATACATTATCATTGTGCATTGTCTAGAAAAACTATACCGTATATTTATGGAGATATGGAGATATGATATCATAATACGTTAGATTACGCTATGTATGATCACCGACGTATCTGTCCATACGTCATTCATACGACAGAACACACTGTGACTGAAGTCATCTTAATGGTGCTAGACTGGTGGCATTGTGCAAACTGGATCACGCTGGCGGTGTGGAACGCTTCCTTGACGCTACTTTAATGACGTGTGTCTGGTACGCAATCAATAGCTTCAATGCATAGGTGACCAGGAGCAGCGATGCTGAAACGCGCGTCAGTCACAGCGCTACTCTCACACCTCAAGAAGAACTAATAAAAGCTATTCCCCATTTTCTGCTCAAAAAGAAAACGCACAGCGGTTCATATTGATTCTGGGAGCAACTTTTATCGTGGAAAGGTCACAGTATAAGTAATTTAATGCAGATTCTGTCACCGTGGGAGCTATCGTTTCTCGAAATAAATGAATTTGAATGAGAAAACGAAAGAAAAAAGTCAACGAAATAGAATATTTATAAGTTATCATAACTGAGGTGACTTATTATATTTTCCCTCCCGTTACTTCACCAAGCAGTTACCGATGATTAGTGCCTCAAAGCACCCATTGTCGCAATACCGGACGTTAGTTTACTTCAGTTATCGTACATAAAAACATATAAACAAGTTCGACGTATATCGAGGTCACCTGCGTTGCATGAAGGAAAAAAAAGATAACGAACTGCTCACTACATCATGATGGTCGCTCATGTGACGTTCTGTGTGGTTGGTCCGTTGTGTTCAGACAGTGTGACGTCATGAAGAGTCGCGTCTTGATCACAAAATTGAATTCGGTCATAATCTAAAATCACTTAACCAGATGCCACTTAACCAGATACCTCGTAACCAATACCACTCAACCAGATGCCACTTAACCAGATACCACTTAACGAGATACCATTTAACGAGATACTTCTTAACCAAATAATACTTAACCAGATGCCACTTAACCAGATACCTCATAACCAGATATCACTTAACAAGATGCCACTTAACCAGATACCATTTAACCAGATGCCACTTAAGCTTTATACAGTTGATCACCATTATGTAAGGGACAAAATGACAGGTGACCTATAACCATAGTTTGGATTTTGTCTACGTTATTGGTACATGTGAATAAGAGCAAGGTTATTAGGTACAGTAGGGTTGAGGGTCAAGTCAATTGGGAGGTGAGTTTGAATGGAGAAAAACTGGAGGAAGTGAAGTGTTTTAGATATCTGGGAGTGGATCTGTCAGCGGATGGAACCATGGAAGCGGAAGTGGATCATAGGGTGGGGGAGGGGGCGAAAATTTTGGGAGCCTTGAAAAATGTGTGGAAGTCGAGAACATTATCCCGGAAAGCAAAAATGGGTATGTTTGAAGGAATAGTAGTTCCAACAATGTTGTATGGTTGCGAGGCGTGGGCTATGGATAGAGTTGTGCGCAGGAGGATGGATGTGCTGGAAATGAGATGTTTGAGGACAATGTGTGGTGTGAGGTGGTTTGATCGAGTAAGTAACGTAAGGGTAAGAGAGATGTGTGGAAATAAAAAGAGCGTGGTTGAGAGAGCAGAAGAGGGTGTTTTGAAATGGTTTGGGCACATGGAGAGAATGAGTGAGGAAAGATTGACCAAGAGGATATATGTGTCGGAGGTGGAGGGAACGAGGAGAAGAGGGAGACCAAATTGGAGGTGGAAAGATGGAGTGAAAAGGATTTTGTGTGATCGGGGCCTGAACATGCAGGAGGGTGAAAGGAGGGCAAGGAATAGAGTGAATTGGAGCGATGTGGTATACAGGGGTTGACGTGCTGTCAGTGGATTGAATCAAGGCATGTGAAGCGTCCGGGGTAAACCAAGGAAAGCTGTGTAGGTATGTATATTTGCGTGTGTGGACGTGTGTATGTACATGTGTATGGGGGGGGGGGGTTGGGCCATTTCTTTCGTCTGTTTCCTTGCGCTACCTCGCAAACGCGGGAGACAGCGACAAAGTATAAAAAAAAAAAAAAAAAAAAAAATATATATATATATATATATATATATATATATATATATATACATATAAACAAAGTGCGTATGAACGCGCACCTTCATAGAACGCACAAACCTCCAACAGCCAGGATCAAACCCGGGACCCCTGCGCAACAGGCGGGAGCGCTACCGCTAGGCTATGATCGCCCCTAATAGGGAAATGCCTATTCGAATATTATGTACTCGAATACCTTCGATTCACGTTATATATATATATATATATATATATATATATATATATATATATATATATATATATATATATATTAGCCATTAGCCCCAACGAGGCTAATGGAGAGGTATTAACAAGTAATAGTGATGGGAGAAGGAGATGGAGTGAGTATTTCGAAGGTTTCTTGAGTGTGTTTGATGATAGAGTGGCAGATATAGGGTGTTTTCGTCGAGGTGGTGTGAGAGGTGAGAAGGTCAGGGAGCATGATTTAGTAAACAGAGAAGAGGTAGTGAAAGCTTTGCTGAAGATGAAAGCCGGCAAGGCAGTGGGTTTGAATGTTATTGCAGTGGAATTAATTAAGATATGGGGTGACTGTGTTGTTGACTGGCTAGTGAGGATATTGAATGTATGTATGGCCCATGGTGAAGTGCTTGAGGATTGGCGGAATGCATGCATAGTGCCAATGTACAAAGGCAAAGGGGATAAAGGTGAGTGTTCAAATTACAGAGGTATAAGTTGGTTGAGTATTCCTGGGTAACTATATGGGAGGGTATCGATTGAGAGGGTGTAGGCATGTGCAGAACATCAGATTGGGGAAGAGCAGTGTGGTTTCAGAAGTGGTAGAGGATGTGTGGATCAGGTGTTTGCTTTGAAGAATGTACGTCAGAAATACTTAGAAAAGCAAATGGATTTGTATGTAGCATTTATGGATCTGGAGAAGGCATCTGATAGAATTGATAGAGAGGCTCTGTGGAAGGTATTAAGAGTATATAGTGTGGGAGGCAAGTTGCTAGAAGCAGTGAAAAGTTTTTATCGAGGATGTAAGGCGTGTGCACGAGTTGGAAGAGAGAAAAGAGATTGGATCTCAGTGAATGTCGGTTTGCGGCAGGGGTGCGTGATGTCTCCATGGTTGTTAGGGAGGTGAATGAAAGAGTTTTGGAGAGAGGGGCAAGTATGCAGTCTGTTGTGGATGAGAGGGTTTAGGAAGTGAGTCAGTTGTTGTTCGCTGATGATACAGCGCTGGTGGCTGATTCGGGTGAGGAACTGCAGAAGCTGGTGACTGAGTTTGGTAAAGTGTGTGAAAGAAGAAATATGAGAGTAAAGATGAATAAGAGCAAGGTTATTGGGTACAGTAGGGTTAAGGGACAAGTAAACTGGGAGGTAAGCTTGAATGGAGAAAAACTGGAGGAAGTGAAGTGTTTTAGATATCTGGGAGTGAATCTGGCAGCGGGTTGAACCATGGAAGCGGAAGTGAGTCATAGGGTAGGAGAGGGGGCACAGGTTCTGGGAGCGTTGAAGAATGTGTGGAAGACGAGAGCGTTATCTCCGTGAGCAAAAATGGGTATGTTTAAAGGAATAGTGGCTCCAACAATGTTATATGGTTGCGAGACGTGGGCTATAGATAGGGCTATGCGGAGGAGGGTGGATGTGTTGGAAATAAGATGTTTGAGGACAATGTGGTACGACATGGTTTGATCAAGTAATGAAAGGGTAAGAGAGATATGTGGTAATAAAAAGAGTGGGTTATAGTAATAAATGAAAATGAAAAATAAAAAGAGTAGGCTATAGATAGAGTTGTGCGGAGGAGGGTGGATGTGTTGGAAATGAGAAGTTTGAGGACAATATGTGGTGCGAGGTGGTTTGATCGAGTACGTAATAAAAAGAGTGGCTGAGAAAGCAGAAGAGGGTGTATTGAAATGGTTTGGTCACATGGAGAGAATGAGTGAGGGAAGATTGACAAAGAGAATGTATATGTCAGAGGTGGAGGGAACGAGGAGAGGTGGGAGACCAAATTGGAGGTGGAATGATGAAGAGAAATAGATTTTGAGCGATCGGGGCCTGAACATGCAGGAGGGTGAAAGGCGTGCAATGAATAGAGTGGATTGGAACGATGTGGTATACCGGGGTGGGCGTGCTGTCAGTGGATTGAGTCAGGGCATGTGAAGTGTCTGGGATAAACCATGGAAACTTTTGTGGGGCCTGGATGTGGAAAGGGAGCTGTGGTTTCAGGCATTATTACATGACAGCTAGAGACAGTGTGAACGAATGGGGCCTTTGTTGTCTTTTCCTAGCGCTACCTCGCACACATGAGGGGGGAGGGGGATGTTATTCCATGTGTGGCGAGGTGGCGGGAGACAGCGACAAAGCAAAATAAATATATATATATATATATATATATATATATATATATATATACTCGAACATCAGGCAATGAAGTGCACCTCCAAAGGATATACAATACCCTCTCGAAACGAGGTTCAAACCAATACTAATTTTTGTAGGAGCTGAGGATTCTAAGTCCTAGAATAACCCCATTGTAGAGAAATTGTTGGATCATTTGGAATCGAATACCTTTCTTAGACACGTGAGCAGCGGGGTGTCCACGGGGCCACATGTGTAACAAGGAGGGTATTTGATTATAAGCAATCGAGTAGTCATTTCTCTATCATAGGTTCCTTCCACCTAAGATGGATCACGTTAAGCCCCTCGCTATGTCGGTCGCTAGGTCAAGACAGGAGCACTGCTGTGGTGCAGCGGCTACAGGCGTAGGGAGAGAGAGAGGATCCATGAAGGATTGGGTGGGGGAAAAGGTCGTGTCTTTCATTGGAAGATGATAATCCAGGAATGCTTGGTCTATCCAGGGAACTGAAGAAATGGTGCGTTGGAGGGAAAAGGTGTGTATACCAGAAATGTCGTGTGTGTGTGTGTGTGTGTGTGTGTGTGTGTGTGTGTGTGTGTGTGTCTGCAGCAGGTAGTAGTGTATAGGAGTGTGTAGGAGTGTGAAAGGATAACATAGCGAGATGACTGCGTCCTGTGATACAGAGAGGAATGGGAAACACAGAAATAAGAACGATGTGATGGGGGAAATATGACGAATCAGACCAATGTGTACGCAGTGGATCTCTTGCAAATGTAGCAAAACAAACTTATGGTCACATCATCTCCAGCTGACTTACTTCCATCACGAACTTTGAAAAAAATGCTTTCACATTCTGTTCGCTTGAAGAAAAAAAGCAAAAGTGGATCTTGTAAAGAAATTCTAAGGTTTTACACGATTCAGATCAGCTTTACCAAAACGAAAAGAGAGAAAAAAATGTAAAAAAATTCTGGTACAACATTTTTTGGCATATTTTTTGTTCATGGTGTGATGAAGATCACAGGGTTCAACAAATAGCAGTTTTGGGCTTTTCCCTGCGCCACAACCTGCAAACATCGAAATGGATTTTAATACTTTTCATTCATTCGATTTTCATGAGCCCAGAACTTTTTACAAAAATTGATACAATCGCTAAGAGTTCAGACACTAGTGATATGTACTAGGAAAGGCGAGTTAAAAGCTTTGTCTATTATATAGGAAAAATTTGTAGTTACACTTAACTGTCACTTGAATGGAAAAGATTTAAGTGTAAGTGTGCAAGATGATTACAGGAAGGTACTCTAGCCCCGACTCTGATGCATGGATAAGACAAGAGTGGTAGAAATGGATAACTTACGAAGTAGAGAAGGAGGAACGGTGAGGACAGAAGACATGAAGGAGGACGTGTAGTGTGAGCAAATCCCTAGAAAGAGATGATATGGTCCTATAAAACGTATGGCAGATGAGAGGAAGGTTAATACGTTGTGTATAGTAATACAACCGAAGGTACAAGGAGGAGACGAAGACTGTGGAAGGGATGGATTGATGAGAGTCAATGACAGAGTCTGTCAGGGATGTTTCAAATAAGGATACCAGACGAGTCATCCAGGATCGATGTGAAGGAAGGAAGTGTTTTAAATTTAGCGTTGGACTGAAGACAAAGGTTTGTTACGTTTGAGGAATGAGCCTGTGAATGAAAAGGAAATATTAAGAATCATTGACACAAGTGTGTCAGGCGTGTGGCACCTCAATCCACAAGGATGCCCTTGATTTCAAAAGTTGTACACCTAACCAACCCTGCAGAGGTGGGAGACACTAATGATGAGGGATAAACAGGTGGATATCTAAAGATTGACACTAGGACCAGTGATGATGGTAATCAAATACTTGTCCTCAATTGGTGATCGAGTGAATAATTTGTAAAGGTCGTTACATTTACCTCTGTCAATACGTCAACTCAACGGTAAAGTTACGGGTTAAGACATCAAATATGGATCAAAGTCTGTATCATATGGGATAAAAATACTCACTCTTACAATAACATACGATACAGAATGATTATCAAGTCAATGATTACGAAAAGAAAAAGTAACTTTTTACTATTTGTGGCATAACACGTACCTGATATTCACTTGTGTGGCGCATTTGATATAAGTTATGCATTTTGCTTTGAATCGACTTAAATTAGCAGAAAAACTAGTACGACATTTCATTCACGTTCCTAGTGAGTAATATGACATAGGATCATCTACTTATACATGGGGATATTTGGACAAAGACAACATTCGTAATATTTTCAAGATAGAATATTGTTCCAGTAAGAAGTTGACTCTCAGAACGAATGTCGAATGATCCGTTTCCTCATATCCTGTTTATGAGAATTGTTGTATATCACTGCGACGCAGTTGTGAACACGGGCCAGCAGGCACAAGCCACAAGTATGCTGTAAAACTGCGTCTGGACAGTGGTATCAGCAACACAGAGGTCGGCCATTTCACGGGAGGTGAAGTTCTCCTCTGTTATCCCGTGTCGACAGAAGACCATTAACGTGGCTTCGTGTGTTGCATTTTATTTCTCTCCCTCAGTACTTGCATCATCATATCAGTATTCCAGTGGAAACATGCATTAAGCACAGATAAAGTGATGGTCGACATCTGTCTGGACTGATGTGGTCAGTTCATTTGAATGCCCCACCTGATACTCAAACATTGCATGTGATGGTTTGTAGGTAATTTCTGCCATGGATGTTCCTTGGTTTCTACCACAAAAGGCGACTCAGATTTATGCACCTCTGATATCTAATCCCGAAAGCGATACATTATCTGGTGTACTGAAGCTTAATGCTTGTGTGTTTACAAATCTAATAAGCAGGAAGTTTAGAAAAGAAATCTTGCTTCTCTTTAACTTAAACAACTCGTGCCGCGCCAAGTGTTGAATGTGTAATGAGGAAAATGCTGAACTTCTTTTGACAAAACCTTTTCTCCAACTTCAGATCCTAAGATCAGTTTGGAGACCTTGATGAATCATGATGAACTAAAGTAATCAGATTAGTCAAGAGCGGCTATATAATGCTTGTGTGTTTGTACGTTGAGGGGATTTTGACCACAGAGTAAGTCAGTCAACAATCCAAAACCCTGAGTGGAGCAGGAGGTGCTCATGGATAAAAATATACAAATCAGTTTCTCAGTGAATGCTTGTCCATACACTGCTACTCTGATATCTTCGTGAGGACTGGCATAATGGCCACACAAAAAGCCTGATCCACTTCATCCACAAAGACGATTATCGAAACAAATACAACAATGATTGGTGGACTTCGAGCCTAAATAAGTGTCATGAACGTTGAAACAAGCACAGTATATCAAGGCGTTCTGACGTACTTACAAAATAAATGTATATATATATATATATATAAATCACTATTTTTTCCATCGTGAAGCCCTCTGAATTGCACGATTATGTATTAAAGTTATTACAGTTGAAGAGCCTTACTATGTCTTCCCTCTCTTTTTCTATGACAGCTCAATATAGTTTGTTCCTCTCTCAGTGAATGTTTGCTTCCTCAGCCAAGAAATTAAATCACGGAGACCGCTCCACTGTTAACCACTGTGGGTTGCTTGCTGACCGATGAAAATCCTGTGGTGTGTGTGTGTGTGTGTGTGTGTGTGTGTGTGTGTGTGTGTGTGTGTGTTGTTTGGCTTATTGAAGACTGGGTTTGTAGTCATGTCTCTCTGTTTCTGTTTCCCTTTCCCTTTTCTTTCGCTGAATATTTTACCGTTTAAGCACCTACACACACACACACACACACACACACACACACACACACACAGACCGTGAGACAACACAGGCAAAGCACAGTTTTCCTGCCTGCGTCCTGTAATTCTCCAACAGAGATAATCATATCATCATCTCTCAGACGAAGTGGTCATCATCCGCAGATAATACAACTTACATTTACTCTTATGAGCTCTTCTGCTGAACCACTACTGCTCCTGCTCTCACTTAACTATTTGGTGATTCATTTGAGGGAAACAGTGTAGCTCTCCAGCTTAGCGAAGAGAGGATATATATATATATATATATATATATATATATATATATATATATATATATATATATATACATATATATATACATATATATATATATATATATATATATACATATATATATATATATATATATATATATATATATATATATATTATCCCTGCGGATAGGGGAGAAAGAATACTTCCCACGTATTCCCTGCGTGTTGTAGAAGGCGACTAAAGGGGAAGGGAGTGGGGGTGCTGGAAATCCTCCCCTCTCGTTTTTTTTTTTTTTTTTTCCTAATTTTCCAAAAGAGGGAACAGAGAAGGGGGCCAGGTGAGGATATTCCCTCAAAGGCCCAGTCCTCTGTTCTTAACGCTACCTCGCTAACGCGGAAATGGCGAATAGTATGAAAGAAAGTAATCTCAAATGACTCTACTTCTTGATGGCATAACAGTGCAGCAGTCGTTGTGTAACGTTCCTCATTATTCTATAACAAATTGTATCACTGGATCATGAAATGTTCACATACGTTATATGGAGAACCCTACCAGTGTAAGCAAAGTATATCTTCAGTTTCTTTAAAAAAGTAAAGAAGTGCTCGATTATATTGAGAATTACGAGACTCATATTCCTGTGTCGTAATTGTTCTCGTCTGTTTATTGGGTGTAGACTTCCTGTTGTCATTGTTGTTATTAACATGATTATATAAACATAAGGCCACCGTGTCCAGGGGGCTTCGACGTCCTCATGGTTGCTCTACCATCAGTAGCAGGGAAGTGATGACCACTTTGAAGTTCTTCGACAAGATTGTACTGCAATGATACAGCGTCTTCGAAGGTCACTTCTCGTTCGTGGTGAAAGCACAAGTAGGCGGAGTCTGGTAACACTCCACGATTTGTATTAGCATCATTATCATTATCACTGCTAATAATATCACAGCTTTGTAAGTCGTTTACCATTATGATGATCATCTTCCTTAAACATCAAAATTATAAGCATTAATGATCATATTAACCTTTATCTTTCATCCTTGCTGCAATAGATGGTGAACCTTTGGAAAGCGGCCCCTTTCATAGTCCTGCATTGCTTGCCAGACTAACTACATGGCTTCTTTTGTTACAGACTTAGCCTTCCTCTTACGATAGTATTCCTCCCTAACTACATGGTATTCCCTAACTACTACTTGATGTTTTACTAGTTAGTTCTTCAGTATGCAGCGTACTCTATAATGATATGACAATGGTACACCACAATTTTGACTATATTCCTACATACCCTTCCTTTTCTCTCCATGAAGTTAACAGTTTTGATCATACTTTTGATCAAATGAATTGCAGACAAATATTACGAACGACCTCAGTCGCCTGATTTATCTGTATGCCTGTTCGTTTGAGTGATATTCTCAACATGTCTGTTTCCCTTCTAGAACTCTTGCCAGTAAAAAACAGCTTTGTCTGTATGTGGCAGCTGGTGAACTGCAGACTGCAACAAGGCAGCTGGTGAACTGCAGACTTCAACAAGGCAGCTGGTGAACTGCAGACTTCAACAAGGCAGCTGGTGAACTGCAGACTTCAACAAGGCAGCTGGTGAACTGCAGACTGCAACAAGGCAGCTGGTGAACTGCAGACTGCAACAAGGCAGCTAGTGAACCGCAGACTTCAACAAGAGTCAGAAATTCATGGATGCCTTAAAGTTCGTAAAGCACTTTGAAAATCTTTGGGGTTTTTTCTTTTTTTCTGCCTAGTATCGTACGATTACAAAACATTCAATGAAGAATCATCAAAACTGCTGCACTGACCAAGGCTGGATGAAGCCATCTCTCAACCCAAGCATGATGACCAGGATCACGTCTTCTTCGCTAGAACAGCGTCATCATCAAACATCATCAATGTGAAGATCCTCAGCTTCAGCATCATGGAACATTGTGTACAACTGAAGCTGCCTTGTGAAGTGTTGACATTTCTCTATGTTGCTGACTGCCAAGGGTGACGGCCACTCAGCCAGCCAATTGAGCATCAAGTTGGGTAAGCAATTTGAAATTCCAGGGTTAAATATCATATTGATGATCATTTCGCATTTTCCAAATGTTCGACATTATTTCATTTGCGTTCTTGTTCTATAAACTTAACTAATTGACTAACTTGGCTGGTAGGACGAAAATTAATTCCACACAGCTGCATAATTCATATAAGTCGGAATTTCTTGAAAATCTTTGATAAGAAATAATTTTTCCCTGAGAACAGCACAGTTGATTACGAAAGTTAATTTTCAGAGAATTTGCTAAATCAAGAGGCATGGCGAAGTGTCACCTGCACCAAGTTGACAGAACCCATTTGACCAGTGTAGACACGACTGTTGTGAGGTGACGATGTTATTCACTTGAGTTTCAGATGTGTGTTCTTCATGCTGCTGGAGAACACCTGGCAACTGTGTTCTTATACTGGAAATAACGGATGCATTTCGTATGAGTTTTATTGAAAGAAAACTATCGCTTCATGAACTTAATCTTCAACCGATATGTTGTTCTTCGCTTTCATTTCTATTTTACTCTTTTTTCTTTGGAGAATAGGAAACCATTTACGAAAAGAGAACGACAAAAAAAAAATGAATCCCAATCAGCGCTACAGTTCCTAATGATGATTCCAGAGGCAATATAGGACAATCTGAAATGTAACGTAATCATTTGACGAACAATAAAGAAGAGAAAAGTAATTGACCAACGTAGTATTTGTCAACACACAAAGTGTACCACACTATTCCTGTCACTTTTGAACGCAGTGACCGTACCAAGGGGGAAAATAATACTATCAGCAGAAAAGACTTAGGAAGGATATAAACTTTTCTTATCAGCGGAAAAGTTATAAGATAAATGTGAGCAACAGCGAACCTCACACTGCGCTTCACGGACTCGTCTCTCATCATCGACCATCAACGCTGGATGGAACATATCTCATCTTAATCACAGACGAAAACAAAGGCACAGTTGAGTGAGGCCAGGACTTAAGTTTAGCCTGAGATTAATCTAACTTTGGTGGGCTCGTCGACCATTGTGTGAGTTTTAAGTGAGGTGGAATGCGCTGAGGCCAAGCCAACGTGAGATCGCTCCTCGTTCAGTCTTCTTCTTGACTTGTGAGGTGGTAGATGTTGTGTCTACCTCCATCATGACGTGATTGGTGTCACTATACTGATCGTTACGACTGAGAAAATACGTAGTAAAGTGATTTTTGCTTCACGTGACGATAATGAGTGAACGAGTCTATGCTCCCGATGCGTTAGCTGCTAAACATCCATACTGGGTGACAGGTAGAAACATCTTGCAAACACTTGTGTCAGACACTTACCATACGTTACTGTTGTCCAACTCGTGAAATAAGAGGAACCACGCACCCTAGCTAACCTTCTAACACCCTCTAAACGTAACAGGATCGAGTGTAATTTGCTACCAACAGCACCATTACGTCAGGAGAACAACAAGTGAACTCACATAAATACCCAATGATATGTTCAGTTGGTGTAGACGTCTTAAAGCCACAGTTACATAGTGTTCATAGGCTACCAGCTGATGTTCACTGTCTAATTCAGAGCAACAATTGGAGGCTGATGTAATTGTTCAATATCAGCTTCGAGTGGAACTTTCGAATATGATAACAATCAAACTATAACATTTATTTCTGACAAATGGTTCCACAGGAATTGGGCTTTAATTACCTCTCTAATGAGATACCTCACTAACGAGATACTTCACTAATGAGATACATAGATTGAGGCAGACTTCCCCAGGGGTTACGACTACTGGTGTATCCCTTGTGAGTGTAAACATGGGATCATGATCAAAGCCACTAGGACGATGATGTAGATGGATCAGACTAAACTACCTCACGTAACTCCCTTTTAATCTACGATGATATTGGTAAAACTCCCCCACAAAGGGACGAGTGGTTGACCTCAAACTATAAGGAACGGACGAAAGGTCCTGACCTGAGAAGGAGGCTTATCATGACCGTGTGTACGTTCCTCATGAGCCTCCTTCATGTCCAGCAGCTCAAGGTTGTGAGCGTTATCCTTGTGGATTTCATAAGCTCCTGAATGTGCTCGAATATTTCACATTCCTGAATATGTTCGGTCTTCCCTGTAGTGGCCATAGAGCTTGATAAACACTTCAATGTGCTCCCTCTGTTTCACCATGGTTTCAAAACATTACGAAGCATTCCAGTGATATTTCTATTTGCTTTATTGCTCGTCTCTTCTTCTGGGATGTGCTGGCCAGGACCCGTTACGTTGTACTGAGGTTGCATGTCGCACATTGCCATCGACATACATACGAGGTCACAGATCTAACTGTTGTGAAATCTATCTGAAGCCAAAAGCGAACGTTTCTATTATTCTATGATTTCAGACGGTGTTTACGGAACTGTGAACATCAGAATACACTCCTCCTTGCTTTCATGCATGACGTCTACCGTGAGACGTGAAGTATTCTGAACCTACAGAATAAGGTTTTCCCATCGGAGGCCGAGTGATGAGGTTGTATGTTAATTTCCTTAACGCTGTATAAACGGTATTTGTGTGACCGTAATCCGACACCAAAGTAACCTCTCTGTCTCATATATATATATATATATATATATATATATATATATATCCTCTTGGTCAATCTCTCCTCACTCATTCTCTCCATGTGCCCAAACCATTTCAAAACACCCTCTTCTGCTCTCTCAACCACGCTCTTTTTATTTCCACACATCTCTCTTACCCTTACGTTACTTACTCGATCAAACCACCTCACACCACACATTGTCCTCAAACATCTCATTTCCAGCACATCCATCCTCCTGCGCACATCTCTATCCATAGCCCACGCCTCGCAACCATACAACATTGTTGGAACCACTATTCCCTCAAACATACCCATTTTTGCTTTCCGAGATAATGTTCTCGACTTCCACACATTTTTCAAGGCTCCCAAAATTTTCGCCCCCTCCCCCACCCTATGATCCACTTCCGCTTCCATGGTTCCATCCGCTGACAGATCCACTCCCAGATATCTAAAACACTTCACTTCCTCCAGTTTTTCTCCATTCAAACTCACCTCCCAATTGACTTGACCCTCACCCCTACTGTACCTAATAACCTTGCTCTTATTCACATTTACTCTCAACTTTCTTCTTCCACACACTTTACCAAACTCAGTCACCAGCTTCTGCAGTTTCTCACATGAATCAGCCACCAGCGCTGTATCATCAGCGAACAACAACTGACTCACTTCCCAAGCTCTCTCATCCCCAACAGACTTCATACTTGCCCCTCTTTCCAGGACTCTTGCATTTACCTCCCTTACAACCCCATCCATAAACAAATTAAACAACCATGGAGACATCACACACCCCTGCCGCAAACCTACATTCACTGAGAACCAATCACTTTCCTCTCTTCCTACACGTACACATGCCTTACATCCTCGATAAAAACTTTTCACTGCTTCTAACAACTTGCCTCCCACACCATATATTCTTAATACCTTCCACAGAGCATCTCTATCAACTCTATCATATGCCTTCTCCAGATCCATAAATGCTACATACAAATCCATTTGCTTTTCTAAGTATTTCTCACATACATTCTTCAAAGCAAACACCTGATCCACACATCCTCTACCACTTCTGAAACCGCACTGCTCTTCCCCAATCTGATGCTCTGTACATGCCTTCACCCTCTCAATCAATACCCTCCCATATAATTTACCAGGAATACTCAACAAACTTATACCTCTGTAATTTGAGCACTCACTCTTATCCCCTTTGCCTTTGTACAATGGCACTATATATATATATATATATATATATATGTGTGTGTGTGTGTGTGTGTGTGTGTGTGTGTGTGTGATACAACACTGACGATACAAAACTGGTGGCGGATTCGAGTGGTAAACTGCAGAAGCTGGTTATTGTTTTTGGAGGAACGTGTGAAAGGAAAAGGTTGAGAGTAAATGGGAATAAAAGGAAGGTTATTAGGCTCAGCAGGTTTGAGGGATAGGTTAGTTAGGGGTGTGAGTTTGAGTGGAGAAAAATTAGAGGAAGTGGAGTGCTTCAGATATCTGGGAGTGGACTTAGCAGCGAATGGAACCATGCAAGTGGAAGTGAGTGGTAAGGTGGGTGAAGGGACGGTTCTATGATTACTGAGGAAAGTGTGGAAAGACTGAACGTTATCTAGGAGGGTAAAACTGGGTATGTTTGAATGTATAGTTGTTCCAACAATATTAAATGGTTGCGAGGCATGGGCTATAGATATGGCTGTACGAAGGAGGGTGAATATGTTGGAAATGAAATAATTGAGGACAATATGTGGTGTGAGGTGGTTTGCTCGAATAAGTAATGAAAGGGTAAGAGAGATGTGTGGTAATAAAATGCGTGGTAGAGGGAGCAGAACAGGGTTTACTGAAATGGTTTGGACATATAGAGAAATGAGTGACGGAAGGTTGAAAAAGAGGATAAATGTTTCAAAGATGGAGGGAGCATGGAGAAGCGAGAGACCAAATTGGAGGTGGAACGATGGAGTGGAAAAGATTTTGAGCCATCGGGGCCTGAACATACAGGAGGGTGAAAGGCGTGCACGGGATAGAGTGAATTGGAAAGATGTGGTTCACTGAAGTCGATGTGATGTCAGTGGAGTGACCCAGGGCATATGAAGCGTCCGGGGTAAACCATGGAAAGGTCTTTGGAACCTGGTTGTGGATAGGGAGATGTGGTTTTGATGCATTGCACATGACAGCTAGAGAATGGATGTGAGCTGACGCAGTCTTTCTTGCTCCTTGCCCTACCTCGCTAACGCAGCAAAATACAATCAAGTATATATATTCCCATGAGTCCACGGGGTAAATGAAACACGATAAGTTCCCAAGTGCACTTTCGTGTAATAATCACATCATCAGGGAAGATACAAGAAAGAAATATAAGTCAGTTGATATACATCGAAGAGACGTAGCTAGTACGCCATTTGGGAAGCAAGTGATTGTCCAAGACAGACAACGAGCGTATCATATATATAATTATTATATCTATCTATTCTACTTAGTCGCTATCTCCCGCATTAGCGAGGTAGCGCAAGAAAACAGACGAAAGAATGGCCCAACCCACCCAGATACACATGTATATACATAAACGCCCATACCTATACATTTCAACGTATACAAACATATACATACACAGACATATACATATATTCATTAGTACATATTCATACTTGCTGCCTTCATCCATTTCTGTAGCCACCCCGCCACACACACACACACATATATATATATATATATATATATATATATATATATATATATATATATAACACAACACCCAACAGCTACATGAAAGCAGAGATCTTTCCTCCACCATCCACCTTAATATGCTCGGCACTCAACTCCTCACAACACCACTAGATCACTCCCCGTAGAGATAGAAAATCTACTCCTTCCTCATCCCGTCATCCTTAACAAACTCAATACTGAAAAAACCATAAAACAGACCAATATGACCCAACAAGCACTAAATTACTGCCCTCCTAAATCAGTCTTTAACACCACCATTCTTTGCGTACGCCCATCTGAAACCACATTCCCCAGGCGTGTACGCGTTATTCTTTCTCGTCTTCGCTCTGGGCGTCACCCATCATGACAACATTATCGAACACCCACAGTGTATTCAGAGTATTTACTGCTCAACATCCCTTTCCTCTCACCACACACACACACACACACACACACACACACACACACACACACACACAGCATTGCATCATTTTATGACCTTTGGTCTAGACCAGTGGACGTGGAAACGTATGGTAAGTTGTATCAAAGGTTTACATCGTAAAGTTCCTCAAAATGAGGAAATGTCTATGGATTACTGTGTTATGAAAGGTATCACAGAGAAGCAGCGGAAATATGGCGTAGGAAATTAAGGCGTATTATTCAGGAGAGATGGCGTCATCTCCTGTGTTTACTGTAAATAAATTCTCTCCACTCATTCTCTTCGTCGGAACAATGACGCTTTCTTGTACCTCTACTTCGGTTCCTTCGGAGAAGCATCGTGCCTTCCTTTACCCGAGTCTTTCAGTTTTGGTTTCTCATTTTTCCACTCGGACGCATTCGCTCCCTTATTTCCGGTTCATATAAGGCTTTCAGTAGCTCCTTCTCAATTTCCTGGAAGCCATTACCTCTTTTATACACACACACACACACACACACACACACACACTTCAACGGACCATGGGCGAGCTGCCTCAGCGTCTGGTTCCCCGTTTCTCACCCTTGGCTCTCTCTCCCTTTCAGTATCTCCCCACGGGTTAACTCCCTTCTGTCTCATTACCCATAAAAGGGTTCTTGTCATTTCAATTCCTCGCTTCGTTCGAAGTTTTCTGTTCTAGTAATCATTCACCAATTCTTTCACACTACATTGCCTTTTTTCATCACCTTTAGTTCCATCATATTCTATCGAGTCTGTATATCTGAATATTACATAACTCATTGATATATCTAATTCCCATAGATATACAGCCCTTTTTCTCTCACCTTCCACATTTCCTCCTTCCCGAAGCATGCATAGTAACATGCATAGTAACTCCTTTGTCTGACCGATATGTATGTTACAATTTCACTGTGAATTCCTTTCAACATGTGGTCCGATTTTTCTCTTTTTTCTACTGTATTTCATCCCCTTCCTCGCGAATACATATTTTTAAAGCGATATTTTGCAACACCCTTCCTCGCGTTCTCCATGATAGCCTATCAATATCTTTCTTTATTCCGATCATCCCCTAACTCTGTATTTAGCAGTGAGTGTGGCCTTCATTTTTACAAATTGTCTTCTTTCAGCAAGGTTTATGAACCTCTTCCTCACTACTTCGTGGTTTATTCTGCGTTTCTGTACATCATCTGTCGTATTTCTTCTCCTCGTGCGTCTGGGAGGCATAGAGAAAATTGTGTCTGTTTGTCAATGGGTCTATATATCAATCCCTCCAGCTCTCTGTCTGTTCAACTGATCGTCTGGTTGTGTTATATTCACTTCTTCCACCGACCGTACACAGCATCGTGGCTCATTCACCACCTCCACCCACACACACACACACACACACACACGCCACAATCTCTGCTTCTTTTCGAAGACACATCGCAGCCCCAACCTTACCTTCTTAGCCTACCACCACTACCACATCCCCTAGCCTACCACAGCCCCAACCTTACCTTCTCAGCCTACCACACAGTCTAACGGACTGCAACGTGGTCTGTGCGTCATAACATTAGTGATGACTGACAAAAAAAGATTATTTGGCTTAAATGTATAACGTTGTGGTAATCCTTGTCATGCTATATATGGCTCAGTAGTGAATATGTGACTAAATTATGTTGCTAGTCACATGGAACATGTCAAAATCATACTTAAGAATACCTGTAGCAAGGCACAGGAGGAGAGATCCTACTGAAAGATAATAATAAGTTGACTTTTTGACTTAAGAAACTGACCTTCTATAACTATAACCTTTTGTACACACAATGGCCTGAGTAGAGTATGGTCAAAGGAAATGCAGGACCTAACTCGTGGGGCAAAAGATTTCTTGAAAAACCTTCGGTGAACATATGCAGAACAGCACGAGCAAGACTAAACATAAAACTTCTGACGTAAACTAATGACCACACCCACACCATCCATACTGTCTGTACCACACACTACCACACCCACACCATCCATACTGTCTGTACCACACACTACCACACACAGACCATCCATGCTATCTGTACCACACACCACCACACACAGACCATCCATACTGCCTGTACCACACACCACCACACACAGACCATACATACTGTCTGTACCACACACCACCACACATAGACCAACCACCACACACAGACCATCCATACTGCCTGTACCACACACCACCACCACACACAGACCATACATACTGTCTGTACCACACACCACCACACACAGACCATCCATGCTATCTGTACCACACACCACCACACACAGACCATCCATACTGCCTGTACCACACACAGACCATCCATACTGCCTGTACCACACACCACCACCACACACACCATACATAATGCCTGTACCACACACCACCACACCCAGGTGATTTGAACCTATCGGTATGACCGATATGTTCGATTTCCTCACCTGATTCTCGCTCGTACAGACTAGTAAACAAATCAAGGACCACACTAACATGTAGACACAAGGTACTCACCATCCATCCACAAACCTTAGCCTTGAGAATTAAAGGCACCTCAACAACGAATGATTTATCGATATCGTATTATGACTGTGGTCTAAATGGTGAGTTGGTGAGGGGTCCACCAGCAGAGTCCCACACACGCTACTCCTCAGGTAGACGCAAGACGGAAACATAAATAGCAATCAAGGTTGTGTGTTTGTTGGGATCAAAGTCACCATCTTGCTGGGTAATGAGCTACTGTCAGCGGGAGGGAGTTTTAATGAACTGAAAAATGAGGAGCAATGCTGGCGTTCAGTCCACGTCCGACAGTCGACTGGGTACACTGCTAAAAAAAAATCTTGATGTAAATAATGAGCATATACCAGATTGTTCTTCATAATGAATAACTTGAATAGCATCTTTGCACACACACAACACACACACACACACACACACATATATATATATATATATATATGAGAGAGAGAGAGAGAGAGAGAGAGAGAGAGAGAGAGAGAGAGAGAGAATCATCTAGACATGATTTCCCAGAGAGTCAAGTGGTAATAGTGTGCACGTAGCGAACTTTACTCTCGTTTTCTCGACGGAATGGCACAGGTGATCTCCTCCTCCTCGTCCTCTCATCTGGTTAGAGAAATAAAGCATATGGAGGAGAGAGAGTCAGTGGAAGAGGAGTAATAAGCTTCCTATTGGAGAAATTTGAAGTGCGTGGAATAGGGAAAAAAAAAGGAGAAATATAGAGGGTTATAGAGGAGGGAGAGAGAGCTATATAGACGTATGTTTTTCACTAAGATTTTCAGGAGTGAGAATGACTTAGGACAGCTCCATATGCTGTGTTCTCCACTCGAAGTCTTAACTGTGCAGGGAGGGACTGCATAGTTAAACCTGAGCGTGGGGATGGAAAATGGACTGCGCAGTGTATATGAACAGGGCAACATATTTGCTGGTAGAGTTGCGAGTGTGTGATAACGGTGTGTGTAGCGACCTTAAACGTTTTTCTTCGTGGGGTTGAGGGAAAACTTGCCGAAACACTCAAAGAAAATAGGGATAACAACACGAGTAGGGTATCATAATCATTAAACACTGCTTCTGTCACACTGCTCTGAACACTGAATGTCATTAGCATGTGAATCTGTGACATCTGAACACTGCTGTAACAAATCTATCGTAACAACCGGATGCTACTATTAATGACCTGCTGTGACACCGTAACACCACTGTTACTCTCCTGATGTGACATCTGAACACCAGTGATGCTAACCTGTTCAGCCATCATCATATGACAGTTGGGCAGAATAGCTCTCACTTCTTCAGCAAACAAAATGCCAGATGCTTGTGAACCGTACCTTCCTTACATTGAGAGACGATGTTAGGAAAATGATTGAGTCATCGTACCTACCTTACCTTAAATGATTGAGTCACTGGAAGAACGTGAACTTACGTAGAAATAAAAGAACACAGAACAAAGAAAACGATGATGGTATGTTTATGTGTGTGAGAGGAACAAAGGCGATGCCGAAAGTGCCTTTGGGATCTTGCTAAGCCTCTTACAGACGTACGTTTGTATCCATCTGTTTGATGATTATAGATATGATGATAAGATACGCCATGTATATCTCTATCTATATAATGATGAAGACATCGAAGATATCCAATGAATAAATCTTTATCAAAAGAGAACAAAGACACTGTGATCTTATCGTGGAAGTACTGGATGTGGGAGCCATGTCCTCTGTTCCCAACTCCCATTCACTGGATACTTTCCTCAACAGAATCATTTTTCAGCCATGAGCTCAGAACCCGGAGTCTCGCTAAATCCTGAGATGGGATTACCAGGGAAAATCCTTTCCGTTATGGCTCAGAATAATGCAGAAATAATATTCTTTCCCTCTGGCTTGCAAGACCCAGCGATCGTAAAGGGGGCGATCTATGACGGCAATACAGTGCATCTCCGGAGTCTACCTTCCTCTGACTGTAGTGGTTGGCTGGACTCTGGCTGCAGGTTTGGGAAGGAACCACTCTCACCAACTACGTCTGTATCTTCATCTGTGTCTCTGACTCCTTCTAGGTCCCTGTGACCATTTTTAGGTTCTCTCACTGTCATGCTCCCTGTCACCATCTCATTCCCTGTCACTGCCAAGTTCCCTTGAGCCATCAAGGTCTGTGTCACTGTCTAGGTCCCTGTCACCACCTAGGACCCTGACATAATCAAATTCCCTATTACCATCTAATTCTCTATCATCGAATAGGTTTTCGACACCATCTACCACCCTCACTCCAACGACATCTCTATCATAATTTAGGTTCCTGTCACCATCTAGTGATACAAAAGACGAAATAAAAGAATTTTGGCAGCTCTATATATTGGTCCATATTCTCAGACCCGCCTTACGGAACTGGTGAAAACAGATGTTAGAAACATAGTTAGGCTGGTAACATCATGTTAGGTCACATGACCTGGTATATGTGTTGGGGTGAGGTAAGTTCATATGATCCTCTTACTTATTACGCACGGGATGGAACCCAGGGTCAAGTGAGAGGTTAAGAAAAATGTATTCAACATGAGAAAGAGAATGAATATTAGAGTGATGATGAGAGGGAGAGTGAGTTGAATTATGAGAGTAAGACATGGATAGAATGAGAAGGTAAAGAGAGATCAATTATAGGTAGGAAAGAGAGTAGGCGATAGGATATAACCTTGGGGCACACCACCGTCGATAAGATAAGAGGGAATGTCGTTCCATCAACGACTACTGTAATGGAACGGCAAGAAAAGAAGATATTAGAAGATAGATGTATATATAGATACTGGTCATTATATTTCTGATGTTCAGTTTCTAATACTTACACAAATCAATCGTTACATATAAATTTTGAGTCAGTGTTTCTGACCTCGTTCGAATCTCGCACTGTTAACGAACTTACCGTAAATAACAGACTTGAAATATATACCCCCAGCGCATTTAATGAGAGAAATTTTTCTTACAACAGAAGATATTCTTTTAAACTAAACACTGACTGACGGAATCGGTAATGGGGTATTGAATATGTTATATTCACTTGTTTGAATGCCATTGTTCTTTCCGTCTCCCTTCTCACGAATATCTATTTCTTTTTCAGAGATTGTCCCTCCGTCTTACATGTGATCCTTCATCCTACGTGTCTGTCCATCACCTTCAAGCCCACTCATCCCTTTGCCCCCGATCAGCCGAGAGCCACTCCTCCCTCTCATAGCCTCTCGCTCCCTCATTCGTCACCAAAATGAATCAATACCAACTTACGTCAGCAAAATATAACTGCCTCTTATCTCACGTCATTTAACACCATGGAGGTTGTGTGGAGCTGCTGTGAGTCTCCACATACCAAGGTCTTCGTTTCCTCACTTGTGTGGTCTGTCATGCCTCTCCTTACGTGCATCCACCAAGACGTACAATCTGCTGCTTGCTACACGTCTTATCGTCTGCCAGGTACACACGTACCTCACCTTGTCCACCAGATCATCTTGTGTTACATTACGCTGACGTCTCTTCATCTATGCTCTCTGTGACGTATGAGTTACGGCACCTCGATCATCGAACCTGTGACCTACCGACCAGGCTTGTGGGTTCACAAGCACCTCCTGCCATGTGATCGTACAAGTACCACCTCTGACCTCTGATCTCACAGGTATCTCCTGACCTGTGCTCTTACACTCATCTCTTGACCTGTAACCCCTACGAACATCTCTCCAGCACCGGTCGAACATACACGTCCCTTCACTTGCAGGTGTCGAAACCCTTTTGGATATGCCAGCCATGTAGGGTGACGTGGCCACAGTGACCTCGCTTGTTGACCTTCTTAGCGTCTATTCACCGGTGATTTCCTAGACTGGTGCTAGAGGCAACCGTATGACAGATGATAATATACGTTTCTCCATAAGTCCTCATTGCCATTCGATGTCCTTCAACCCATGAAATGTCCTGCGATCTCAAGCAGTCAGCCACTAGGGATATTGCTTCCTTCGGGATTTGAGGAAATGAACATCTGTTAGGTTTTCGTGGAGGAGGAGGAGGAGGAGAAAAAGGGGGGGGTCGGTGATATTGGATTCTCCTCGAGCAGCAGTAAGTGAACAATAACAGCTGCTGTGATGAAGCAAGACCAGCTACCATCATCGTTGATTGCTCCCCCGAGGGAATAGGAATCAAAAACATGTTTACGAAATCGGGTTTCCTCCCACCGCCAATAACGGGAGATTTATAGGAGCTTTGTACGTCATCTCAGCCTCTTGTTTTATGAGGTGCTGTGTGTTTAGCTCGTGCCACAAAACTGGCTGGCTCTGGTGAAGATGAACTGTGGTGGCTTAACCCACCAGTCACCAAGTGTCTATCAATCTATATCTATATATATATATATATATATATATATATATATACACACACAACAGTATGAGACTTATCCCAACTCAACCACTGTACCTAACCACCAAACCTAACCCCAGTAATAGAAATAATACCCTTACCCCTGCCACACACACCTCCTCACACTTCAACAGCCTCTGGTCACAGATCCCACCACGCCAACAACACTGATAGAACACGTATATACTGCAGTAGATGACTGAACTCCAGAAGCTGGTCTTCAACACCATCCCAACAGCCCTACAACCATCAGGAAGCCGCGGTCTCGAGACGAACACGAGTTAATTTTCATCTATTCTCTGGACATCACCCATCCATATCAAACTACAATGCTTGGTTCATATATGCTAAGACTCTTCATACCTGAACAGCAACTACTGTAACGAAGACACCGAGCATTTAATGCTCAGCTGCCCTACACTCTCCCCACAAAGACGCATTTGCGACATCACTATACATTATGAACCGTCTTCTGGAGGAGCTAGTGATGAAAGGGAGGCAGATTATGTTAAAAGTGAGATATCCTGAATGGTTGGTACACAGAATCTCTCAAAGAGAGAGCATCAATCTTTTGTAAGATTAATTCCTCAACAAAATCGTATAGCTGCATTTTTTCTTTTAAGACGTGCCATATAGAAATCTTAGTACTATGAAAACTTTCCTTTTGACTTCTCTTTGAATTGGTTATACAGATCAAATGAGCGGTAAAGATTAGACTACCTCGCTTCTCCTTGACACAGGTGAGATGAAGGAAGGGAGGTTGTGTTGGAGAGGTGTCGAGAAGCAGGGTAGAGAGAGCCAGAGGGAATCAGAAGATGAGGATAGAGTAAAGCGGGTTGGAGAATCACAAGGAAAGCGAGGGCGAATGTTAGGGAAGTGTATGGCCGGAGGACAGCAGAATGTAAGAGGCAAGTCATTTAAGCAAAGTGTCGAAGTCTTGGAATAAAGTGGAAGTCGAGTGTCTGGGAATGAAAATGGGGTCAGAGGTCAAGGGCATATAAAGGGGTCAAGTCCAGGGGATAAGCAGGGGCTCATAGACAGAAGACAGGGGTCGACTGACCAGAGAGGGGAGGGTGTGGAGGGGATCAAGACCCTATGAAAGGGAGGAGATACAGATCTGGTGGAGGGGACGGGGTCGAGAGCCAAGAGCAGGATGGCGGGGAGTCCAGGCCCGAGGAAGGCCTTGTGGTTGGAGGAGACTTGAGGTATCGGGTAAGGACTTCAAGGGACAGCAGGGAAAAAGGGGCGTCTTTTCGAGGACGAGCGGTGAGATACAGCTTCAAGCAGCGACAGGGTTGGTATCGATGAGTTTTCAAGGAGCTAACTAGGCGGTAAGGTGGCACCAGACCTTGTAAGGGAGCTGTGGTTTCGGTGCATTATTACATGACAGCTAGAGACTGAGTGTGAACGAATGTGGGCCTTTGTTGTCTTTTCCAAGCGCTACCTCGCACACATGAGAGGGAGGGGGTTGTTATTTCATGTGTAGCGGGGTGGCGACGGGAATGAATAAAGGCAGACAGTATGAATTATGTACATGTGTATATATGTATATGTCTGTGTGTGTATATATATGTATACGTTGAGATGTATAGGCATGTATATGTGCGTGTGTGGACGTGTATGTATATACATGTGTATGTGGGTGGGTTGGGCCATTCTTTCGTTTGTTTCCTTGCTCTACCTCGCTAACGCGGGAGACAGCGACAAAGCAAAATAAATGAAAAATATTATATATTCATATATATATATATCTCATACTTGATCGCTATTTCCTGCGTCAGCGAAGTAGCGCCAAGAAACGAAGAATGTCCCATCCACTCATGTACACATATACATATATATACATACACAGACATATACATATATACACATGTACATATTCAACTTGCTTGCCTTCATCCATTCTAAACGTTACTCCGCCCTACAGGAAGCAGCATCGCAACCCCCTGCTTCAGCGTGGTAGCGCCAAGAAACCAGACAAAAAGGGCCACATTCGTTCACACTCAATCTCTAGCTGTCATGTGTAATGCACCGAAACCACAGCTCCCTATCCGTATCCAGACCTCACAAACCTTTCCATAGTTTACCCCAGACGTTTCACATGCCCTGGTTCAGTCTAAATGAATACTAGTTCCCCTTTCCCTTGACGCGAGGTAAAACCAAGAGCAGATAATGAACGTCCTCTTGTTACCATTCAGTTGTCATGTCATTGTATAATGCAACGAAACCAGAAGACTTAATCCACAGCCACGCTCCACCGACCTCACCTTGGTTCCCCCTAAGCATCAGCATATACTACCCTCACACTCATGACAGAAATACCTCATTGCTATTCATGGCCTTCCTCCCACAGTTTATATCTGTAGCACCTTCCACAAGGCATCTTTGTGTACCCTATCATACATTTTATCATAGATTCATAAATGCCATACACAAATCCTTCTCTTTTCAAAGTTTCTTTTTTCATAAACGCTCTTTAAAGCAAACGCCTGATTCACATATCCTCTACCGCTCTTAAAGCCACATTGTTCCTCTCTAACTTAATGCTCTGTGTATGCTAACCCTCTCGGTCACCTCCAATTCTACCTACAGCGTACCACACTCTTCTGCCGCGCGTGGAAGCAGTGTTTCCCTAAACACCTTCCATTCCTCGCCCACTCCCGTAGTGTCGTTTACTCTCACCTTATGCCAATCCTCAACCAGTCTCTTCTGGTAACTCCTCACAGAAACTCCCTTTTCCAGCTCACTGACTTTCAACAACCTCTTCCATCCCTGTGCTTCCTTGGAAGCGTCGTCTCGCAAAAAAAGAACTTCTCGCTTCAAAGGAATCCATTATTTCTCTGCTACTGGAAGCAGAGCAGCCTTGAAGCTACAGGAGCTAATTGAAAAAGGGTCCTGTAGTAATTCCAAGACTCTTTCAAGTGTGAGGCCAAGGAACAATTATGAATACATATACTTCTCGTTCAAGGAATTATGCTAATGATATCATAAAATGTCTTTCAGGACAGTATGAAGCTGAACTAAGTTCTAAATAACTGATACAAGACCAGGTAACTCTTCTGAAAGCCTGCGAATATCTTTACGAAAATAAACTCATTATTAGAAGGTCAATGAATTAAATAGTCTTAAGGAAAGAAATTTTGAAGTATCCTTTCCATCAAGACCACCATTACCTATACGTGAATACTCCAGTGCAAAATGAATTAGTCATCCTCTTGAGTGAGCAATGCGACGATGGTCTTATAAATGGCATACATTTGTGGGTTAGTTTTGTGTTGATGCTTGATGTATCGACTGACACACAGGCTCCTCAAGGCCACATCCATGTCTCGAACGGTTATCACACGAATACATTTCCCCACAATTTTCACGAAATATCCATTTTATTTCTATTTCTTTACATCCTGTAGTGACCATGGTGTTTCTGCGACTGTTCCTTATTTTATTTTCGTTCACTTGGTCTTCTTGAACTACGTCAGCTGTCTTGTATGATTCCGTTCTTTTCACAAATTCTTTTACCGATTTCTAACAGAGAAGAGAGAGAGATAGAGAGAGAGAGAGGGAAGGCATCACCCCACACTTGCACGTCAAGTGACCATAACTTTAAATTCTTTCGGTACTTGCTTCGCTGAACTTGTCTGTTTCTTACAGCAAAACAAAGCTGAAGTTTCCGACGTTTAGAACAGATCATGTTCAACACCCAGGTATAAACATATAGACGATAGATACTATAGATGCACATTATATCCTTACAGTTTCCCGCATTTTTTCAGAGCAATGTTCTTAAACATTGTCGGAAATTTGAATAACTGTAAATTTACGTTACTAAACAAAAAGTATAGCTAAATCGTAATGGTAAAAATGAGTAACTTCTTCTTTTAATCTTAGGATATCCAGCACAAAGCCTAAATCATGTAAAGCATTTTCATAGTCTGGGGAATATAGAGAAAACCAGTACAGAGGTAAAATCCCCTTCCATTGAACACTTGTGTGATCTGCAATGCAGAACAGGTACGAGAAGCGAGATAAAAGTAGATGGCAAAGTATTATGGAAAATGTCTTAACGTGTGTGACTTTCCATGGACATAAGGTGTGATTTTCCTTAATTTAAGATTAAGGTTATGATCCAGGTTAAAAGTAATCTTGAGTGTTCCAACTCAACCAACTGGAGTATAGGCCTTTAAATGATACGGAACAACTTTGCATAAATTCTCCTAAGTATCTGGTTCATATTTCCCTTGATATGACGACAAAGTCTAATGAAAAATTCAAATTATGACTCTCAATGGACGGGACGACAGAGGACGATGACCGATTAAAGCGATCCCCCAGCGTCTGCCATAACATGGAGGCGATACAAATAGACCATCGATCTCTAAGCTGCCACAAATAACCCGGCTCTCACTTCACTGAAGTTAGGTTTGGCAGCTGAGAGACTGCGCGGGTCCCGATCCACACAAGAGGTGAGGGACTCGCCACCGTGAGCCGGAGGTGTGGCAGCTGCAGATGGTGGAGGTATTGAGGTAGTGACCAGCTGTCAGTTTTGGTAAGAACTGGGGAAGATGGAGGTATTGGGGTCGTCGTCACCCGAGAGTAAGGGCCAGTGGTAGGGACTGGAGCAAGTTAAGGTACTGGGGACATCAATGGTTAGGAGGAAGTTACAGTGGTAGGAACTGGAGCAAGTTAAGGTACTGGGGACATCAATGGTTAGGAGGAAGTTACAGTGGTAGGGACTGGAGCAAGTTAAGGTACTGGGGACATCAATGGTTAGGAGGAAGTTACAGTGGTAGGAACTGGAGCAAGTTAAGGTACTGGGGACATCAATGGTTAGGAGGAAGTTACAGTGGTAGGGACTGGAGCAAGTTAAGGTACTGGGGACGTCAGTAGTGTGGGGTTGCTTGCCTGGCGTCTCTGCCACACGCGCCCCTGGAGGATTCCTCCCCCAAGCCAGAATTTGAGAAAATCCCAGACTTTCGTGAACAAAAACTCATGTGTCGTTGGGTTACTCGCTGGAGATCCCGGACTGTCTCTGACGCATAAACGCTTCTTTCTTTCCATTCTGGAAAACTAGATTTTTCACTCCTTCCGAATCCACAGGTCCAGTCTTTTCCTCACCGCCTTTGATAACTCTGAAAACCTGAATGCACAGTTTTGATACGTGGATTAAGAATATTCACACCTCACTATACAGCCTGCGAGCAGCTGTCTCAGCCTACCAAGTCAGCTGTTATGACCATAAAATGTTGCATTGACACCCCCTCAGAGACTCCCGGAATCTAGGCTCAAGGAACAGCTTACCAGAGAGACAATATGCCGAGATACGACCCCATCTTTACCAGCAGCAGCATTTTTACACGTTTATATTCGTGTGTGTGTGTATATGTGTGT